>NC_056727.1:184173785-184353785 GCF_019279795.1 Protopterus annectens
GGCTTTGAGCGATGCTCACTAGTATTAATTGAATGCATCTGGTTTCTGTTTTTGGCCATCTGGGGTCCCCTTTGCTTCCATGGTCCAATTTGTACACTGCTGTGCTTCGTGCAAACCATATAAGCACAGCAAAACGTGCCATTCATTTTTCTCCATTTTGTTTGTCTGCACTAAGCAGTGCAGGAAGCGAGCAGTGGAAAAGGAAAAAAAAAACTTAAGAAATAAATAAATAAAAAAGAGAGAGAAAAGGATTTGAACCTTTGAACCCAGTACCATCTGGCCCAAGAAGGAATGTATCAGTGCATTAACACATTCTGCTACAAAGTCAGTTAAGTAGCTGGTGTGTTTCATTGACTCAGTACTAACTGACAGCTAAGCAGTGTGCAAACAGGTAACTCTCACATGCAGATACACTTTAATTGTTGCACAATGAAAACTATATATTATTAAGTATTACTGCTTATTGCCCATTTTTTGTGTATGATATGACATTACACATGGAAACATTAAAAAAAAATTAAGGCCCTTTCCACACTATGTCACATATTTATAATGCAGCCATGTGTTAACCCCCCCTCCCCCCCAAACACTGCAACCCTGTTGTCTCAGTATTTTTTCCACACTTATATTACCTGTACTGCAGAAAGTAGTATCAAATGTTATGTCATATACAATGCAGATCATTCTGGTAGCATGCAGAACAGCTTTTTTTTATTTTCAAACACCTTTATTGAATTATCATTTGTGACATAGGCAAATTTACATTCATATAAAAGTAATCAAACTATAGTAACATAAACATTATATTTCACACATGTTGCTATATATCATATAACCTAAGTGATATTACGTAAATTATTCAGTTCTTGCTGTTTTTAAAGAAACATCTTCATTAAACCATCACGTACCACATATTCAATCATACATTTATGTAAATGAAAATAAACCACACCAACACAATCCTTGCAAGCATTTTACATCACAGTCATGCTGACACACTCCTAGCTTCAAACATTATACATCACTTATAGTCTACCCAGTCTTTCTCACTCAAACATCACATTCCTCATTTACTTCCTCCTGCCTGTTGGCCTCATTCCTCCCTTGTACGTATTGTTCCCACAGTTCCCATTTTTTTTCCTATGTAGTTTGCCCCTACATTTTTCTAAAGATCTCAATTCCAGTTGTTTAATCTCTGTTACTATATTCATTACTTCTAGTATAATTGGTTTACATTTTGATTTCCATCTTCTAGTAATTGCTTTTTTGGCAACCATCATTGTTAGACACAGCAAGGCCTTACCATGTCTAGGCATTTCCGATTTTGTATCATAGCTCAGAAAAATCATCTCCCTCGTCAGACCAATCTGCCCACCGAGCATCTCTGACAGTGCATCCCGCAGGGAATCCTTAAAGTCCACCAACTCACTGCACTCCCAGAAAGTAAGTTCCCAATTACCTTTTTCTTCCCCTTTACACCTCCCAATATTTACTGTCCACCTGAGGAAAAATTCTCTGGAGTCTACTTGGGGTATAAAAATATGTATGTAAACATTTCCAGGCAAAAATCCTAAATCTTCTAGATTTTGTTGCATATTTGGGAGACATACATATATCCTCCCATTGTTTCGTTGTGAATTGCTTGTCCAATCTCTCTTCCCAATCCTTTGTAACCTCCTCTAATTAATTCTTATAGTTACCGTGCAATATTTTATATGCTGTACTAATTATTCCTTTTTTAATGACAGCTTTTGTTCTAGATTCTACTAAAAACTCTGCCAGTACTGGTCTTTCATTTAGGACTTCCCCATTTCTTTCTCTTTGCCTATACCCTGATATCAATCCCTGATAGGGAAGGCACTCTCTAACCTGCAGTCCATATAAATTCTTGGCGTCTTCACATCTCTAGTTATTTGCTCCCAGTATCTTGGTTCCTGTGCCAGTTTTCTCCAATAATGTCTGACCCCCTCATGTCTGTTGTATGCATCCCTAATTACAGTCATCCCTATTAGCAGAATCTCCTTTCTCCAGTCCTGTGTTTAGTTCTTAGAATACTTTCCTGCTACTTATTCTGCATGATTATTATTGTTCTCCTTAAAGGCCTGCATCCAAAGCCCCAGTCTCTCCTTGTTTCTTGAGCTTCCCTCATGTTTCATCATCATCCCTTTCCACTTTGAATTATAGTTTTCTGCTTGTGCTATGTATAGGAGTCTTAACTGTGTAGCTCTGAAATACCCCTTCAGATTGGGTAATCCCAATCCACCCTGTTCTGCTGGAAGAATCATCTTATCCCACTTGATTCTTGCTGTCTTCCCCTCCAGATAAAGTCCTCCAGCTCTTTATTAATTGCTACCCACAACTTCTCCTCTGATTGATAAAAATATGCCTGACCTTTGTATAAGACTAAAGGACTAAAAGCAATTTAACTGTTTGTATCTTACTATCCATATCCATATAACATATTTTCCATTTTCTTAGTTTTTGTATTATCTTTTGTTTAGTCTCTTCCCGCATGCCCTTAGCTGCCACACTAGAATAATTTTTAATCCATACTACTAAATATTTAATTTTATCATGTCGTCATAAATATGGGTATTTCTGAACCAGGTCATGTGTGGGTACATAATTTTACCGCTTTTGCCTTTTCTTTAGCTTCATTAATTTTGTATTCTGAAATAATCTGAAATTGTCTCAAAATGTTCCACCACACTGTAATGTCTTTTTCTGGTTTTGTCAGGTACAAAATAATACCATCTGCAAATAAAGCCAGCTTTTCTTGACTACCATACTAATTATGTCCTTGAATTTCTTAGTCCCTAATTTTCTTTGCTGATGGTCCTAAATATAGTGCAAGTAATAAAGGAGAAAGAAGACACCCCTGCCTGGTTCCTTTGCTCAAGCAGAAATTATCAGAGAGGACCCCACTCCTTTTTAATTTTCACCTCGAGTCCCTCATGTGTTCTCCTAATCAACCTTTTAATTTTTTCAGGAAATGCAAATGCTATCATTGCCATGGTGATAATGTCCCAGCTTACTCAGTCAAATGCTTTCTGTGCATCAAAACCTACCAACAACAATGGTATTTTCTTACATTCTGTTTCCTTCTGGGTCAACAGTGTTCTGTTAATGTTGTCAAATGTTTGCCTCCCCTACACAAAGCCACATTGATCCATATCCATCAGTTTTGCCATTTCTTTGTTATTATAGACATAAATACTTTATAGTCATGGTTTAGTATTGAAATGGGCCTGTATGAAGCTGGATCTGATGGATCTTTACCATATTTCGGTATTAAAGCTACCACTGCTCTCTTCCATGATGGTGGTACTTTTCCTGTAAGATATAGTTAATCAAAACCTTCCAGATGTTATCAGTTTTTTCCTACCAGCTTTTGAACATCCACAGGAATGCCATCTATTCCTGGGGACTTAATCTTCACCATTGTCAACAGTGGGGGGCATTCTCTGAAAGGATAACAGGTACACACAATATTTCCAGATGCAGCTCTCTGCGTCAAATGCAGTTTCCCTTAAAAACACACACAGACCACAGTCAGTCCAGGGCTGGTTTCTCACTCTTTCTCCAGATCCCCACTAAGACTCCCCACTGGCACATCTATAGAGTTGAGATCTCAGGTGAGTGACCAAGCCAAGACCTCTTCAGTACCCTCTCTGTCCAACCTGTGCTTTGTGTCCCTGCCCAAGTATCTGACATTCACCCACTTTGAGGTTTGATTTATGTACACACACACACACACACACACACACACACACATGGGAAAGGCTGGCACAGATTTACTAGCTATGCCCTCTTCTGCCCAGACTGTAATGTAGTTTCCACTACCACCATTCAACTCATTATCAACTAATTTAAGGCCCTTAACAAAGGGTGTCCAATCTTAATGTGTAATATTAATACAAGGGGTAGTTTGACCAAGAGCAAGGCTATTAGGAGTGGCACCCGGTGTTGCCAAATAAATATGCAAGTACTCTCAAAACTTAAATATATCTACGCAGATCAACCACAATGAAAGGTTTAAATATATTTAATAATAAATAATAAAAGAACAAGACACTACTACATATCTGTTCCCAGTGGCATCAGAGTTCAAAACCACAGGAAATATTTAAAACAACTTTGCAGGACAGTCTTAAATAAATAAAGAAAAATATCAAAACTAAGCTTCACTATATTCCTGAGTGAATCTAATAGAATTATACTGTAATCCAAGAACTTATTATATATAATAAAACAAGGCAGATGTGGTGAGTGGATCTAGTTGTTATCCAGTCCAAGATAGAATGCAGAATGCTCCGTCTCACTACGACACTTCTCAGAATAATATCTAAAATATTACTGCTTGGATATCTTGCAGAATGACATCACTTCTTGTCATCTGACTCCTAGTTCCCAAGCAAAACAACCATTGATGGCAGCTGGTAGCTTTCAGCATCTACCTGAAAAAATATACAGACAAGGGCTTTTACTCAGATCTCTGGCAGATGCTAGAAGTGACAAAACAATTGCATTCCTTCATGCTTTTAAGACTAGTAATTAATTCACCCTAAAGACTATACTGAAAGCTTCCTAGTACAGACATTCTGTTTCTTGCTGCATTGAAAACTGAAAGATACCATATTTTATGGCCTAGCCATTAAGTAGTTTGATTTCAGTTATTTTTCTGAAGTTTGCTGGACTGAATTTAACCTCTTGTATTCCAGTTTCCACTGTTAAAATATATACATTTTAATAATTGCTGTAGTGAATGTACATTTCTGTTCTCTTCCAGTAGGGCACACTGTGGTTACAGTTCAAACACAGTACTCTGCAAATACCTTTTCAACACACGTCTGTACAAGCATTTTGATATACACATGGCATACAGTTCTACTACATTTGTAACACATGCATCTTGTATAAATCATTTCGATATTCACCAATGACATGAGGGTAAGGTGGTTCATACAGCCTATCTGGATCTTGCCAAGGCTTTCTACACCATCCCCCACTCTGGAATTATAGATAAACTTACTAAACTAGGTATAATTCCCTATGTCACAAGATGGGTTGCCAACTGGCTCACTGACAGAACCCACAGTGTGAAAGTAGCAGACTCCAAATCCAACTTCAGACCAGTGACAAATGGAGTACCACAGGGTTCAGTCCTGGGTCCTCTCCTGTTTGGTATTACTTCTCTGAAGTACAGGCCAACACAGAAGGTCTTTGGCTAACGAAGTTCGCAGATGACTGCAAACTAGGAGCCATAATCAACACTCCAAAAGATGTGGACATCCTACAAAAGGACCTCGCTGAGACAGATGCCTGGTGTCAAAGCCATGGCCTCAAGCTCAATGTGAAAAAATGCATTGTCATCCCTTTTAGTAAAGACTCAGTACCCATGAACTACCACATAGGTGGTGGTCTACTTAACACCGAAAGTGTGATAAGAGTCCTTGGGACACAGGTGGACAGTAGTCTCTCCTTTGATAATCACATCACCACAGTAGTCAGGAAATCCTTCTCCATGACACACCTCATCACAAAAGGTTTCTCATCCAGGAAAAAAGAGGTCATTGTTCCCCTCTACTCGTCACTCATTAGATCCATTATATAGTACAATGCCCCTTTTGGTATGACCTCACAAGACATCTACAACAACTGGAAAGGCCACAGAAGTACCTCACAAAGAGGATTACCAGCCTCAAGGAGATGCCCTGTGCAGACAGTCTCAAAAAAACTGCAGCTTTACTCCATTGCATATTGCCTACTCAAAGGCGATCCCTGCCTAACACACAAAGCTATGTCAAACCCAGAACTTTTAGACATGCTCCACTTAAAGAAATCCCAATCCCTATGAGCTACACGCTCTAGGGACCTAAACCTTGTCACCACAGTAAACAGAACATGCTGGAGGGATAGATTCCTGTCCCAGAGACTTCCCATACTCTGGAACAAACTACCTATCTATATCAAACAAAGATCCTCATTAGCACTCTTCAAGAAAAATCTTGATGATTGGATGAGAGATAGGAAATTCACCCCGGGGATCACTTCTGTGGCTCTGTTTAACAGTGGCACAGGAAAATAATTTTCTTGGGTGGCGAAAGCCAGGGTACCTTTGACTAGGCTTATATAGGCCCTAGGGCCAGTAGCCTAGTACCTACCTATGACCCTATGAATCCTATAACATAGCTATTTGCACTCTATATTTTTTAATACAGTTCACTACTCATTCTTGTTTGTATTTATTTGTGAGGCCATTTACATTTTAATTGAATTATGTTTTCTTTAATAGTTATTATTACCATGTTTTATGTATAACAACTTTTTTGTTAAATGTCTAGTTCCCGCTTTTGTGTTACATGCATACACAGTTTGGCAGGTTAAATTTTATACAGTTGTTTCTTGTCATATCAGTTTGAGCTAATGTCACATCTTATAAAACTTTTGTTTTACTGAAAGCCCTCAATCAAAAAAACAAACACAACCCCAATACCCCCCAAAACCGATTAGCTTAATACTAACACACAAAACTATGTACACCTACAAATATTGAAGTTTTAACCTAATAGGAACAAAAGTCCCAAACTGACAGCCACACTCACAAAGTTGAGTTAATCTAAAAAAGGTCATCCATGCTAAGATGCATGGTGCAGCCTGTGCTTCTACCTAGTGCTGATTGTTTTGTTTTTGTCTTTATACCTCTCCCAGCTGGGAAAACCCCTGAATGCTTTCAGAGGCCATTATACACTTTGAGAAAAACCCTGAATGCTTTCTGAGAGCATTATCTCTTAGCAAAGTTCTCACTTTTTTTTCCCTCAGCAAGTCACGCTCCACCAGACTCTAGACAGTTTCTCTTTATCAAACAGGAAGTAAATATTATGGGAAGAAATAGCTAGGAATTTTTATGGATAGGCTTGTATAGGCCCTAGGGCCGATAGCCTAGTACCAACTTATGAACCAGCTGCAGAATTGTTACTGAGCTTACATATATTTGCTAGAAAAAAAGCTTTCTAATATTCAGTGTTCTTTTTTGTTTACTTCCTCTCTCTTAAAACTTGTTAATAAATCAATTTAAGGTCTTTAATGCAGTCATTTTCCCATGCAAGAAAGAGCATTTTTCCTGCTTCTTTGACTGGTTTTTCTTATTTCTAACTCAAAATGTTGGAATCCAATACTGGTAATAAAGGTACATTCAATGTGATACCTCTTTTAATATACTTACCAATCTTTCTCTTCTGTCTCGCTTCTATTTTTATCATTGATGTGTAAATAAGATTACACCTTTTAAGATAAATGGCATTTGTGTAAATAATTGTATTATAGTTAATTATAGTTTAAAGAATGATTTCAAAATTCAGTTGTTTTTGACGTTGTTTGTTTTTGAATATGTTATTATATTGTATAACAACAGTAAAGGATTATGGAAAAAAAGAAAAAGCACTTTAATCTCTATTTTATCATACTTTTTAACCAGGCTTTTTTATGCATTACACTGCCTACATTCTTAAAACTGAACAAGAAGAAAGAGAGAAAGAAAAGTAAAAGAACAGCAGCACCTGTTTACAGTCCCGTTTACACTTAAAACTAACTGAAAAGGCCAGTCATCGAGTACAATGCCCCATTTGGCATGTACCTCACTAGACACTTGCAACAACTGGAGAAGCTGCAAAAGTACCTCACAAAGAGGATCCTAGGCCTTAAACACTTGTCCTATATGGACATACTCAAAAATCTCCAACTATTCTCTGTCTCATATTGCTTACTTAGAGACGATCTGTGCTTGACATAGAAATCCATGTCTAGTCCAGCTCTGTTAGAAATGCTCCATCTAAAGAAATCCCAATCCCTCCACACCACATGCTCCAGTGACCTCAACCTCATTACCACAATCAACAGCACATGCTGGAGGGACAGGTTTATAAGCCAGAGACTGCCCTTGCTATGGAATATACTTCCCATACATGTCAAACAGTGCACCTCACTGGCCCTCGTCAACAGAAACCTTGATGAGTGGATGGGAAATAGAAAATTCACCCTGGGGATCACTCCAGTGGCTCCACTTGACAGAAGCACTGGGAACTAAGGTTGGGTGGCACGATATCAGGGTAATCCTGTGGGCTAGGTTTGTAAAGCCTCCAGGGCCATTAGCCTAGTACACACATATGAACCTATGAAAAAAACTTTACTTTATAGCATGCAAAGAAAACCATGTGCCAAAAAAATTGGTACTATTTAAGGAAAAAAATCTTTACTTACAGTTAACTTTCTCTCTCCTTTTGCCCTCCCCAAAGTACTTTTCTGAACATTAATGATATGAAGTAGGGCATATGCTTTAGAGTCTCCCACAAGTCCAACAAACTCTGAAAAAGTACAGTGTATTTCTAGATTTTCTTGTTCTGTTATGTTTTACAAATATAATTATTGCATTGTAATCCCCTATTAAGTTACTGATTTTATTACTGTTCATTTCAGAAATCTTGTCTCTGCTTCATTTCCAGCATACTTTTGATTCTTCTAGTCAACTCGTGTGCTCCCTTCCTTTTCTACAACATTTTCCGTTGAAATAGTGGAAAAGGTTTCATAGGTACAAGTCTCTGTGTAGTCTTTATTACCAGAAGAACAAGAAGCAGAATCTTCATCTGTTTCACAGATCACTTTTTTTGGAGAAACTTTTGTATTTCCTTCTTAGCATGTGCTTTATTAAAAAATAATTGTGTCCGTCCAGGGAAGAATACTTTGAAGACAGCTGAGTACAGCAATTTGATTCTCATACCTGCATCTCGACATTCCCTGAATAGTGGATAAATTTGCTCCTCTTCTGTCTGGTGTGAAATGAGTAGCCATTCTTCACAAACACACTTGTTTCCCACTTTTAGTACTTTGTCCTTCTGCCACATTTTTGTTAGAATCAACTCCTTCTGTTGGTAGGATTGCATCTTTACTATTAAAGGTCTAGGTTGCTTTCTTATAGCCAGGTTTTGAGCATACACACAATGTGCCCTTTCAGCTAACAGCTCCTGTTGTGGAATACCAGTCCAGTTGCTTATTTGTGCTTTCATAAAATTAATGCAGTTTGTTCTTTCCTGCTTCTCTGGTATAGCTGAAAATCTCAGTTTTTTTCCTACTTGTCCTGCCCTCTAATTCTATTATTTTTTGAAACATCTTTTCCTGAGCAGTCTTATATTCAGCCATACTTTTCTTTATTTTGACCTCTAATTTTTGAGGCTTTATCATCTCATCTGAATATGTGTTTAAAGCTTCTTCCATTTTAACCATTTGTGTTTGTGTTGATATACTCCATCAGTGTTTTGTTTATTTTAACCAGGTCTGTATGCAGTTGTCGTATATCTTTCTGTAGGTTACTGGAAGTCTTGTCTGAAGGTTGCATTACTTTTTGCTGAACAGCTGCAGAACGTTCCCCAGTGTTTCTTCCTCACTTTTTGTAGCTGATTTTTGCTAGGTGTTCTGTATTTCTTTATTCCTGGCATCCAGGCAGTGCACTTGCTAGCTAGTTACTGAAATTTACCCATAAACACAAGTCTACTGGCTTTCTCTGCTGAGTTTCTGTTTTCAAACTGGGAGAGCTAGAAACAATCTATTACTCAATGTGCAGCCATCTTGGAAGTCCCAGAACTACAAGTATTGACTCCAGCCTAACAAGCCTTATCTGCATGGCTAAGGAAGGGATCAGCATGAAGAATTATCCACATACGAGGGTGACCTTCAACACACTTGAGTCGACCCATGTTGTGTTTGCCAAAGATAGATCTTGCCTATTTAACCTTGTGGACTTCTTTGATATGGACCCTGAAGACCTGGATGATAGATAACAGGGCATGCTGCCTATGTTCATTTATCCAAGGCCTTTGACAATATCCCCTATTCATGTCTCATAGTGAAAATGCCATATCTGGGTATTAAGCCATCTAGTACTAGCTGGATAGTGAACTGGCTCACCAACAGAATATCCACTCTCAAAGTTGGGGACTGCACCCCCCCACTAGCTACTTAATGGAATACCACAAGGATCTGTGGTGGGCCCTCAACTGTGTGGTAACTGCTTCCCTGAAGCACAGGATGGTAGATGGCCTGTGGTTTACCACGTTCGCAGATGACTGTTAATTGTTTACACTCATATAGATTCCCCCAATGATGGTAACATAGTACAGAAAGGGCTGACAGAAGCAAATGATTGGTGCCAATCTGACAGACTGAACCTTACAGCAGACAATGCCTCAATGAATCCTTTGGCAGTGAAGTACCCCTCCTAATTGATATACATAGCACCCCTCTCAGCTGAAAACACAGTGTTGTGTGACTTGTAAACACACGTTCATGACTATCTACACTTGCATCACTATGTCCATAGTGGTGAGACAATCTACACTTTCATCAGTATGTCCATAGTTGTGAGACACACATTCTGCATTGTGCACATCATACATATGGACATCACATCCAAGACCAGGGAAGTCATAGCTCTGTTGTACTCCACCCTTATCAGACCACTAATTGAGTACAACACTACCTTTTGTCTGTAACTCACCATAAAAAAATAGAGGTTTGTGACTGGGAGAATGAAGGTCCTCCAGACATCACATACATGGAAGACAGTATCCTGCAAGCTGCTGAGAGGTGACCTATGCCTGACTACAGAGAAGTCTCAAATTGCTGGACATCTGCAAATCACATGGGGCAGGAATAACTTGGCACAGGGTTCTCCACCTAGCCTGTGACGTAAACAGACCATGCAGGGGGGATAGATATATCCCCCAGTGACTCACATTCCTCTGTTTTAGGCTTCCCCTGTGTGTGAAGCAGTGCTCCTCAGTGCCCTGTTTAACTGTAAACCTTCACTACTGGTTGGGTGATTGTAAAGTCACCTCTAGGGTGAAACCTATTTTCCTCATAGGCCCAGTTGTTCTTATAAAATCACTGTGATAACGACTATCTAAATATATTTAATAAGGGTACTTGTGCTTTTACACACCTAGGTTTCTATTGCCTCATGTATATTGACAATCACGTACTCTTAAAACTTAAAAATACAATTATGTTAGAGATGCAACTATGCAATGAATCTAGAATAAATGCTTTCTTTCTCTCAGGTAATTATAAACCAGATATCAAACAGGTTGTCAGCACACATACTTCACCTCCTCAGCAAATCAAGTGCACAACACATAACCCCACATATACAGAGGTAGTCATTACAAGCTTACTGAAAGAGAAGAGACCTCGCAAATGCAAACCTTCTGCACACATAACAGTCCCAACATAACCCACTACCCAGTAAACCCTTAAGGCAGAACACCTGAAAAATCACTGTGAATCCATAGTGAGAAACACAGATGTCCCCCCTCACCAGGTTGTACAAGGATAAAGTCACAGTCAGCTGCCTATCAGTTGCAAGGATCTGCAAAGTCATGCAGTCACTCAAATCTCTCAACAACAAGCACAGTTACACCTCTGTCATACTCCATGTTGGAGTAAATGACTTGAGACATACCTCACTGGACTATATGAAGAGCGATATGACTGAGCTCTCGTATTATGTGTCACAGACAGGTATGCCCATAGCCCAATGCAACATTCTGCATTCACCCAGGATGATGTGTCAGTACAAACAAAAAAAATTATCAACTTGAACAATTGACTTAGCGACTGGTGTCAGTCCAGGGGGATCTAGTATTTGTCAGCCCTGGAAGGGTATGATTGACAGACCATGCTGCTTTGCTAGGGATTGTCTTCATCTTGCCATTCGGTTAGTGGCAGTGGTACTTGCCTCCCCTATAGTGGCTTTTTTAAGCAGTAACGTAAGAACAAAATTCCTGGCATAAAAATATCCTCAAAAGACAAACTGAGGGTTATGCTGCTTAATGCTAGTTGTGTAAATTCAAACTGCACTCAATGGAGAGACAGTTTACTTGGGAAGATGTCAGTGTGTATGCAGTCACAGATACATGGTTTAGGGCCACAGAGAATACTCTGTCCATAAAAGGCTACATTGGCTTCCACATGTTCAGGCTGCTAAATGAACCTGAAAGTACCAAAGGAGGAGGTGTATCCATCTTCATAAAAGGCAAGCACACCTCAAGACTGGTTAAGCAGTATGACTCCCTAGAGTTACTCCATGTCCAACTAAGTGTAGGAAAGAACCCCTCCATGTCATTGTTAGGCATAGGTCCACCAATGTGAACCATGAAAACCACACAATGTATTTTTGGACCTACTTGAGTCACTCATAATATAGCCAAATACCCTAGGCATGGGTAACTTTAACTATCCTTCCATTGATTGGGATAGATGTACGAGTTCAAACACGCTCATCCTAAGGTTCCTGCACTTTGTAAACAGATGCTCTGGAACAGTTTGTTCATGCCCCCACAAGGAGCTTAAAAGTTCTTGACCTAGTACTCACCAACATTAGAGATCGCTGCACCATCACATGTGTGTGACCGTCCCTGGTAGGGTCTGAAAATGAATCAGTCGCATTCAATGTAACAATCATACCTGACCCCCTCAGTATCCAAAAGGTTGAAATGTTTCTCCAAAGCAAACTATAGCCTCATAAGTGATGGTATAAATAGTTTCAAACCTCCTGCCACCACTGACAGTAAAGACTCCTATATGGAGGTGTAAACACATGCCCTGTGTAAACACCTATACAAGTGTATAGACTTAGCCATACCAGAATGGATCAAAACTTGCACACGAAAAAACAAGCCGGCCTAGTGGACATCTAGCATAAATACAACAAGGGAAAGAAAGTGATGTCCAGGAGTTGGAGGGAACTGACCAAGCAAATTAGACATGTTATGTCCTGTAAAGCTAATTACAAAACTTAATTGGCATTCATAGCTAAGGATAATCACAGGGCATTCTTTAGCTGTGTCTGTAATGCAAAAGGGAAGGCCTAGCTTTGCACCGAATTCATAGTGGACGGTACCACTCATACTGAACCTGAGGACATTGCAAACCTGTTAGCTGACAGGGTTGGTAAAAATTTCATACCCCTGGCTCCACCAGTCATACCACAAAGCATAACTGTCACCAGTTCTGTATCTGTTATCTCCAAAGAGCAGGTCATAACCGCACTGGCCAAGGCCAAAAACACAGACTGTATGAGGCCAGATAACATCCCAGGCTGCTTACGAAAAGGTGTAAAGCAAGAGTTAGTGGAACCACTGGGTACTGTCTTCAGCCACAGTCTAAGTAGTGGCTTTGTCCCAGCAGAGTTGAAAAGAGCAATTGTAATTCCTTTGCACAGAGGAGGTCCCTTAACCGACCTAGGGAACAATAGACACATAAGCCTGACCAGTCTTGGCTGTAAGGCCATGGAGATAATCATCTTGGACTTTCTCAACAAGGACATTGGTGACCTTCAAACTCTGGACCTGACGAGTTTGACTTTTGTTAAGGGCAGATCATGCCTGTTAAACCTAGTGGAATTCTTCAAGAATGTCAGCAAAGTCCTGGATGAAGGCAAACCAGTACATACTGCCTATTTCGACTTAGTCAAGGGCTTTGACACAATCCCCCACTCAGGCATCATTGAGAAAGTCACCCAGCTGGGGATTAACTCATACGTCATGATATTAGTAGCCAACTGTCTCGCCAATAGAATGCATACAATCATTGCTGGGGATTCCACCTCTACCAGTAGACCTGTTACCAGTGGTATTCCGCAAGGGTCTATGCTGGGCCTCCTGCTGTTTGGAATCTGTTTCTCAGAAATTTAGGTGATAACAGATAGCCTGTGGCTCACCAAGTTCGCTGATGACTGCTAACTATGTGCAGTAATTGAATCCCCAAATGATGTCAGTATACTACAAAATGGACTGACATAAATAATTGTTGCGAAAGCCACAGACTTAAACTTAACCCATAAAAATGCACTGTTATCCAATTCGGCAAAGGAGAAGTCCCTGCAGATTACACTATTAATAATGTCCCCTAATTCCAACCCATTGGTGAGATATTTGGGAATGCAGGTTGATAGCAGCCTCAACTTTGATCATCATATGTCTACAGTGGTAAGGTAGGACTTTACATTGCACACCTCATAAGTAAGGGCACAGCATCCAAAATTAAGGATAGTATCAGTACACTTTACTTATCCCTTATCAGACCAGTAATAGAGTGCAGTGCTCCCTTTTGCATGTACCTCACCAGACACCTGCAGCAGCTGGAGAGACCCAAGAGGTTTTTCATCAAGAAAATCCAGGGACTTCAATACATGACCTGCATGTACAGACTGAAGGCCCTGCCAATGTACTTTGTATTGTGTAGACTGCTGAGAGGCAACTTGTGCCTGGCCTACAGAGCACTTTTAACCCTGCCTTAATGGAAATACTGCACCTCTGTAAATCAAATAGAACAGGACTCACTCGTTGTAGGGGCCTTAACCTAGCCTGCAACATCAGCAAGACATGCTGGAGAGACAGATATGTCTCCAAAAGTTTGCAACTGCTATGGAACGAACTCCAAATTCATGTGAATCTGAACTCTTCAATGACCCAATTTAAGCATAACTTGGACAGTTGTATGAGAAATTGTAAATTTACCCTGTGTTTTCACCTTTGACGGTCTTAGGATCAACCAGTGCTGATCATGATTTCGCAGATATGGACTACATATCTTGGTCTGTAAGGGAACAGTGGTACAAGTTGACTAGGCTTGAACAGGCCCTGGGGCCATAAACCTAGTAACCTCTTATGAATGTAGGGCCTTTATGGTAGTAGCCTCATATGAAACTATGAACCTATGCAGGCCTGTTGATGTCTTCTACTATAAGTTCAGCTGCAATCTTGCAAAAGTCAGACTTGTGCTGTGGTGCTTGCTTTAAGTACTTTGTTCTGTAGTTTGTGTACTTAGATACATAGAGGTTCTATTCTCACTACAGTCAGGTGTGTGTGTGTGTGTGTGTGTGTGTGTGTGTGTGTGTGTGTGTGACCTTTTGCTTCACATCACAGAGAGTTGTTTACAGCAGTGTATGGGACACTGTTTTTACCATATTCTCAACAGACAATGCTGATGTCATCAGCTATATCAGAATTTTGGGTTTACAGTCATCTCACCAGGGCATGGTCAGACAGTGGCCTGGAGGACAGGCAGACGCCATCTCATCCTATGACATATTACAGTGACATGGCTTTTTAATCTATCCACATACATCATGGCATGTATTGTAGGCCCTTTGTTATCTCACCTGTAGTCTCTCCAGCTGCTGCACGTGTCTGGTGAGGTACATACAAAAGAGAGCATTATGTTGTATTACTGTTCTGATGAGATTTGATTACAGTGCTGTCATATAGTCCTAATATCTGAATATGATGGCATGACTAATAGTGTGCACCATACATTTGTACTAGAAAAACCATTAAAGAGAGAAGTTGGAAGGTAATGATATACATTGCAGTTTCTGACTTCACAACCCTCACAAGATCAAACAAACAACAGGATGCAAAACAAGGAGAGTAACAAGAGCAACATATTCATGTTTGTGTCATAGCAGTAACTCACCTTTGCTCCCCCCAAAAAGATCAGCCAATGCTTGTTTGTGCCATCCAACCTGCCTGTCAGTCATTGACAACTGCATATCATATTATTCCCAGTTAATATCCTCACACATTTTAAGGCCAGTGATATAGAGTGGCTTACACACTGCATGTCTCAGAGTTCTGGTCAGATAACTGATGAATGACCAAGAAACACAGAAAGGTGTGACAGAACTGTATATTTGCAAGCAATAATTATAACAGGTTGTGTGATCGCTAAGTGCACTGTGTCCAAATATAATAAATATAGTAAATACAGTAAATGTACAAAAAACACTTTATGGATGTTCTTCGTTTTCCATAGCTGCAGTCCTGACTATTGGGTATAGTCCGCGTCCAGTCCGCCCGAATACCAGAGTAGAAGGCGGACGTCGGTCAGGCGCATTAGACTGACGCCAGTGCGCCAGGGTACTAACGCGCATGACCGACGCCATATCCTCAGTCTTTTGCCGATGGTCCCATGCAGAAGCAGTTTTATGAGTGCAGGTTGGCGTTCTGAAATATTTCGAAACCGAGTTTCAGACCTAAACAGAGTTGGCTAAGCACCCTGTTGGGGAACATTTTGGTTTTTCTTGCCTCAGTATTTTACCGGATGTCAGAAAAAGTGAATAACTGTATTTTGTGGGAAACAGATACCTCATAGGGATTACCATACCTTGTGTATACCGTGTTTAGGGCCTGAGCACGACGGCGTTGTTGGTTGCCGCTCTTGTGCTAGGTTTAACAAACGCACTATTAAGAGGAGGTTAGACTGTGCCAGGTTAGTGTTTGGGAAGCGTTGTAATTATAAAATGCCGTCCGGATGCTCCGGCCGGCATCAAGAAGCCAAGGACAAAACAGTAAAGCCTAGGGTTGATGAACCGGCAGTCCCGGACGCCGGTTCTTTAGAAGGCTCAGTGGAGCCAGAGGTTTTGCCAGGAGTTTCTATGGAGTCTCAGGCAGAAACTTTACTGTTACAGGATGTGCCTTCTCAGGAGGTAGGCCAGGCTGAGGGGCTTCTCAGGTTACTGTTCTTCCCTCTCTTCCCAAGGTAGTTATAGCTACACTTCTGTTGCCAAAACTTCTTTGAGAGGTAGGCCTAGTTCAGCTTCAGTGGGGGCTTCTCCTAGCATTTCGGGTTCTGTACCTAAGAAACATATGCTTAAAATGGCAGAAGATTTGATCACTATGATTAGAGGTTCTATGCCCCCGCCTGATAAGAGGCCTAGGGTGGAACCGGAGTTTGATAGTTTTGAACAGTGTTCAGAGGCTTCAGAGTCTTCTGGGGAAGACTTGCAGGAGTATCCTACTTATTCTGATTCTGATGTGGATGATTCCACTCCAACAGCTTCTCCTCCTGAGGATTTCTCATTTTCAGAGACTCTGCATTCCATGAGGGAGCACTTTAAATGGGAAGGCCAGGATTACTCTGATTCCAGAAAACGGCTTAGGGAATTCTTGTTTTTGCCCCAGCATAGGCCCTTAGCTATTCCTCCTGTGTTGAATGTGGTGGAAGATGTTTTTGCAGAGGCTTCCCTGAATCCTGACTCTTTGCCTCCTGCTCCTGTTAAGCCTGATAGGTATTATAGGGTGCCCGAAGCTCATAAGTATTTGTTTAAGAGTCCTAGGGCGGACCCAGAAACTATTTCTCAAGGGCCTAAAGGTGTTAAGGCTTCTGTGGTTAAAAATCCTGTTCCCACTGATAAAGAGGCAAGGGCTTTGGATAGGTGGGGAAAGAAAGTGTATACTTCTTCCACTCTCTAGCCATGAGAGCGCTTGAATTGTCAGTTTCACATGCTAAAATATCAGAATTATCTCCTTTCACAATTAAAATCTAAGGTGGATGCTTTATGAAGGAATTGAGTGTAAAGAGTTGCTCGACTTGCTTCATGTGTCCGAGGAGGTGGGTAAGCATCCGTTGCAATGTGGTTTTGATGCTGTACAGGCCTCCTCGAGGGGGGCTGCTACTAGTTCTGTTCTTCGCAGGCATGCCTGGTTGAAGGATCAGAATTTAGCTGAGCATGTTAAGACAAGGATTTTGGATGCTCCTTTACAGTCTGATGTGTTGTTTGGATCGCATGGAAGCAGTTTTAAAGAAAATGGAGGACAAAGCTAAGTCTATGCAAACTGTTAAAGTTTTTTTGCAGGTGCAGCCACCGAAGTTTAGTAGAAATTGGCCTGCTAAGGGTGGACATATCCTGCTTATGATTCCCAGTCTAGGGGTAGGTCTGGGCGTGGTAGGGGCAGGGCTCAAGGTTCTTTTAGGCCTAGAACAGGGGTTCACCTGCTCCAGACTTCTGGTGAGGGCAGGGTCAGTCCTTTCGTAAAACAGACCCAATGACCTGTCTTTTCAGCTGCCAGTAGATTCTCGTCTGGCAGCTCCTTTGGGAGGAAGACTGTCTCTTTTCAAAGAAAATTGGGATTTCATTACTCAAGACAAATGGGTGTTGGATATCATTCACCACGTTACAGATTTTATTTCCATACAATGCCCCCTTTCAAAGGCATGCCAGACGTTCCTCCTCCACAAAGAAAGGAGGCTCACAAACAAGTTTCTCAGTTACTCTCAGATGGGGGCCATTCCAGCCAGTCCCTGTATCAGAAAGGGGCCTAGGATTTTATTCACCATACTGTTCCTAGTACCAAGAAGGGGAACACGATGGAGACCAATTTTGGATTTATCTCTCCTCAACACTTTTCTGGACATTCCCAAGTTCAAGATGTTGACGTTATGCATAAACAGCTTTTACCTCTTGCTGGGCAAAGATCACTGGATGGTAACTTTAGATCTCAAGGAAGCTTACCTTCATAATGCCTATAAAAGGGCTAGTTGCAGGAAGTATCTCAAGGTTTCGAAGCTGGAAATTCTCATTATCAGTTCTCTCCTGCATTGCTTCTTTGAGAAAACTTATCTACTAAGCTTCAGAGTATTCACACTAAAGGTTCTGGCTCAGTGATAGCTTACTTCAGGCTAAAAAGGAGATTCAAATCTATCCTTACTTGGACACGACTGCCTGATTCTGGCTCAAAAGAGAAAGGAAGACCTTCTACAGCATCTGGAATATGTGGTATAGCAGTTAGCACAAGATTTTGCCTAAGAATTCTGTAGAGCAGAAATAAAGTCAGTCTAGTACCCTCTCAAGACATGTGCTTTCCAGGGTGTGAGACTGAATACAGCAGCAGATAGCCTTTTTAACCCAGGACAAACAAAAGAGTCTGTCACTTTACTTCCATCAGCTATCTCATCAGTCCGTGCTGACTCGCAAGGACAGTCCTTCAAGCATTAGGGTTCATGGCATCTTGTATTCTGGTGCTTCCCAATGCCAAACTGCATATGAGGAAGCTACAATGATATCTCAAAATGTATGTTCACAGCACTGCCAGGTTTTGGTGACTGTCATTCAAATAATACCTTGCCTTCATAAAGAATTCTTGTGGTGGACTCAGGAATGTCACCTTAAACAAGGGACTCTCTGTGACCCGGCCAGAGGCAAGTCAGATTTTAACGACAGATGCCTCGGACATTGCTTGGGGAGCTCATCTAAATGGAAAGTGGATACAAGACAAGTGGCCTGCCAGACTACAGCATCTACATATCAACCTGAAGGAGATGTTAGCAGTCCAATTTGCATTAATGGCTTTCAAGGAATTACTTCTTCCAGGGCAGGTGTTGATTCTAACAGACAACACAACTGTCATGTGGTACATCAACAAGCAAGGGGGAACACATTCTTATCCTCTATGCAGGCAAGCAATGATTTTATGGGAGACTGCGCTAAGCTTGCAACTAACTCTTCAGGCAAGGTTTCTGCCAGGAGCACAGAACTCCTTAGCAGATGTGTTAAGCAGACAAATCATGGATCCCCACAGTGGAAACTGGATCTTCATGTATTTCAGAAATTGACAGTGTCATGGGGAACCCCAGACATAGATCTGTTCCCTTCTCCACTAAACCACCAGCTGCCAAAGTATTGCACAAAGGGGTTTCATCACACAGCTTGGAAAGTGGATGCTCTGTCTTTCAGTTGGAAAAACCTTCATGTAATGCCTTTCCACCTCTGCCTCTTCTTCCAAAGGTACTATTAAAGGTCAGACAAGACAGGCCAAGGATGATTTTGATAGCTCCAGATTGGCCTCGCAACACTGGTACCCACTACTACGGAGTCTGGTAAAGAAGCCTCCATGGCCTTTGCCTCCGATTCCTCATCTGTTATCTCAGAAGGACGGTCATCTGCTCAATGTCAAGCTTCACTCTCTTCATCTAACAGCCTGGCATATTCTGTGTTGAAACACAGCAGGTCTCAACTTCCTCAACAAGTTTTAAATGTGATTATGGAAGCTAGAAGACCTAGTACAAGGAGAGGTAATGAGAAAAAATGGAAGAGATTTTTATTTTGGAGTACAGCAAAAGAAGTTGGAGATTTCTGAGCCTAATTTGAGTGTGGCTGTTCAATATCTTACTGAGTTATTGGACAAAGGTTTGTCCTTGTCTTCCATTAAGATTCATACTGCAGCAATTTCAGCTCACTATGATTGTGACCCACCTTTGTTTTCGCATCCTTTGTTCAAGCAGTTTCTTAGAGGGGCAAAGAATATAAGACCCCCATAGAGCTCTACTCCTGCTTGGGATCTCAATTTTGTGTTGGAAAAACTTACTCTACAACCTTTGAGCCTGCAGCTACTGCTGAATTGAAATACTTGTCATGGAAGACTGCTTTTCTGTTGGCTATTACTTCTGCAAGAAGGGTGTCTGAGTTGCAGGCCTTGAGTAGAGCCCTTTTTGATTTTCCATAAGGATAGGGTATCATTAATTACTAATCCTTCCTTTATGCCTAAGGTGGTTTCTAGTGTGGCTTTAAACCAAACTATTCATTTGCCTACGTTTTATGCAGACCCTCAAAATAAAGGGGAAAAGATTTTGCACACTTTAGATGTACACAGGCAATTTCGTTATTATTTAAGCAGGACTAAGGATTTTAGGCAGTCTCTGCAGTTGTTTGTTTCTTTGCTTTGTTTCTTTTGAGTTCACAGGGCAAGCCTGTGTCAAAACAAACTATTTCTAGGTGGATTGGCTTTTGCATTGCATTTTGTTATTCCCATCATGGCAAAAGGAGATTCCAGCTGGGATTAGGTCTCATTCCACAACGGCTACTGCCACTACATCAGCATTTCTAAGGGGGGTACCATCTAAGGATATTTTGGAAGCAGCTACTTGGACTTCAGTATACTTTCTCTAAGCATTATCACCTTCCTATCTACTCTAAGTCTAGGGCTGGTTTTGCCACAGCTGTTTTGCAAGGCATGTTGTCAGCTCCTACTTCTTTATGATTTGCGAGCCTCCCTTACCTCAGCTTTGGGATTCTACCCAATAGTTAGGACTGCAGCAATGGAAGACTTAAGAACATAGTACAGTTTTGTACCTACCATAAATGTAGATGTTCGAGGATTCCATTGCTGCAGTCCAATTTCCCTCCCTCCTTCCCTCTGTGTTTAGGGTGTGGTTGTGTAGGAGTGAGTTTACATGCTTATATTTTGTATATATATTCTTGTATATATTGTACATGTTTTGAATTGGTGCAGGTATTTTTGGGACTTGTCTTTTTAGGGTCTTCTGCATCTGGGGCAAGAAAAGACTGCAGGATATGACCAGCGTGGTCATCGCGCAAGTTGAAGTACCCTGGCCGTACTGATGGCGTCAGTCTGAATGCGCCCTGACCGACGATCGAAAAGCCTCTCTGGTATTGGCGGGCCTGAGCTGGACGCCGACTATACCCAATAGTTAGGACTGCAGCAATGGAATCTCGAACATCTACATTTATGAGTAGAGTACAAAACTGTACTTTTTATATCAGTGTACATTCTGTTTGCAGTTGGTTTGTGTGAAGAATGACTTCAGTTCTTTTGCTGCAAAGCTGTTTGTATGGCAAAGAGGGATAAGGCACCCATCACTGTTTTCTGCAGGTGGATTGGAGTGAGAGTTGAACTCCAGACCTATGTAGACATATCTCATGTCTACTAACATTACCCTTCTTTGTGTATGTCATAGATTGAAGGATTTTTCCTCATTTCAACTATTTTTCTTTCTTTCTTTTTTTTTTTTTTGTGGCCAGTGTTTTGCTGCTTGCTGATGCATGATTTACTCAAACACTGAAACCAGAGAAAAAGAATGTCAGGTTTGGCTGTGCTCATCTCATTTGCTCAAAGCACAACAGTGTGGAAACTGAAAAAGTGGACCACTCCAGAAAGTAGACAGCCAAAAATAGAAACTGGAATTCTTTCAATTAATGCTGTTGGGCATCCGCACAAAGCTGTTAAAGTGGCATTGCACTATGGTTAACATTGAAATCTTTACAATGATTATAGTAAATTAAGGCATGTCCTGTAACTAGCCCCCCCTGTGACAGCAGGTCCTATAAAGTGTAGGGCTGGCGTCAGATAGTTCTGGGTTCTACAGTAGAGGGTGTGCAACCTTTGGTTTACTGTTGTTGCATTTACAGTTTATAGCAATGTAACAGCAACATAGACAAGTATTTTCTCTCAGCCTCCTTGTGGCAACAGTTGTTAGTGTAGGACTACCATGCTCTCCTTGGTCCTGGGTTCAAATGCAGCATATTTCATATACTTTTAATATTGCTCCACTTCCCCCATTATAGTCAATATCAATTTCTTATAACACTTCTGACATAACCAGCTGATATTACTTCTTATATGAGTGAGGGGCTTCTGAGACAATGGTATTGTGTCTCTTGTTAGTTATTTATTGGGGTATTATCCATTTTTATCAAATATATGATGATGGGTATACTATATGTACTATCTTCCCTGTAAGTATGTATGTTATGTAGTCAGTCTCACCTTCATTCTTACCCACGTTAGGTTCGGAGCCGAACCTCGGCTCTGACTCAACCATGCTCTAGATCTCGAAGTCTTCAATTGTCCATTGGCTAAGAGGTATCCCATCATGCAACAGGTCTATTCCCGATCTAGATTTGCCACTTTCCACGTTAAGCTCAGATGTGGTCTTCAAACTTTGGACGTGGCAAAGTATATTGTTTATAAATTTTTTTTTATAAACATTTGACTTAGGCTCAAAAGCAGCTATTTTCACTAGCTCTGTGGTAATGTCTGGTAGTGGTATTTTGCCTGTATTTGTTTCTCTGGCTGTTTTGTGTGTCCTTGTCGGCTGTTGTTTGTGCAGGTATCCCGTTAGTTTTCTTTTCCCCATAGGCTAAGGCCCATTTAAGTTAGAGGACCTAGTCCTCCCTGTTTATTTTTCCGCGGGTTTCTTGGCCTTTGGGTTAGAGGCTCTGTTTACTCATTAGCTGGGTCTAGTGCACGACATTATTAATTTGTTCCTTTCAGCATGTCCAAGGATCCTAAGGAACACAGGCCTTGGGCTTTAAAAATTGTGTTGAATGCAGCAATAAAAAATGTTGTTAACTGATGGGCACTCTGTGTGTGCTTGTACTGCTTGGGCCTCTATTCACCTCCAAGAGATCCTGCTTGTTTTGAGTCACATTCCCTTTAGTCCCACCGTGGTGCTACAGGAGAGGAAGAACAAGCCTCATTTTGAGAAAAGGACTGCTTAAGCACCCTGGAGAGAAGAGCTAAGTCTTCCAGTGCATTAACCTGTCCAGCTAAAAAAAAGACATCCAAGAAGCCCCTCTCTGGCTCCATCTGTTTCTTCGGAGCCGCCATAGAGAAAGTGGCTAGAACAGCTTCTCCTTTGGTTCCATCGCCATCGGTGATGAAGAGAAGTTGAAGTCTCTCTTTGTCTAAGTCCATATCGGCTCAGCCTTCCGGGCAGTCACCGGATATTTTGGTTCCGAGGAGCGGTCTCCAGTTTTTGACGGGTTCTCCTTCATTACCAAGTCCCCTTCTGTAGGAAATCCAGATCTCCTACTTTATCTTCCAGGTCTTCCAGGACCCCTTTCCGATGAGGCGTTGATAGGGTGGTGAAGAAACTGCTTCAGTCATTGGTGTTAGGCCAAATTGATTTCGGCTCTGACCCAATTGGTTCCAGAGCCTATGGCCTCTTCATCCTTTGTTGTTCCTCCTCCAAGCCTTTCTCGACGCCCGGGTAGGAGCCACAGAGTTGTCGGTTCCGGCTGGGTGCCATTAGGTCGGTTCAGTAGCATCACCCTGGCTTCTCGGTTCGATTTCCGCCTCCACGACCCCATCGGCTCCGTCCCAGGTCTAGGAGTCAACGGTTTCCGGTTGGACCTGAGGGGAGAGGATCGTGGCAGTACGCGATCTTCATCAGTTCGAGCCTTCCTCTCGGCGCTTGACTCGAGTGAGCTTGGACCTGACATCTGCTTTGACCTCATCTCCCTCGGTGCCGAGGGGCTACTACTGTTTCCCCTACAGTTAGTCGGCCTTCCAGAGGCGGGGAGTTCAGCCTTTGAGGTTATGAGGGGAGCATGCTGGCCCAGGTGCTGTCCCAGCTGCATCCTATGGCATCAATACTCTGCCCCTCCAGCACCAGTGTCAGTTTTGGTTCACGCATCTATCCTTGGGCAGTGGAGACCCTAAGCCTCAGGATACCTCTATGAGTGGTCCCCAACTTTCTGACGTCTTCCCAGAGTTTTGCCTGAGGAGCCCGCTTAGAAAGAGATTGTGTAATAGGAAACACCTTGACTCCCGGATGGAGTCTCTAATGTTTGGACATTGACTCCTCGAGGAGTCAATGGGGATCCCCAAGTCATCTTCTGAAGATATCTCTTTTCAGATATCACTGGAGATCGCCCCAGAAGCAGAAGGCGGCTGGCCTTCAAACCCCCCCCTTCTGATGAGGCGTCAGTGTTTCTGAAGGCTTCGGGTCTCAACCCTCCCGTCTCTTGGGTTTTTCCCCCTTTTATTGAGCTATTAGACCTTGTCTGTTCTGCCAGAAATGTGTGCGAAACTCCTGACACTGTAGAACCCGGTCCCCAAGGAGACCCAATAAGTTTTGTATCACTGACAAGGAGTATCTATCTAAAAGGCGTTCCAGTAGATGCCATGGTGGTGGCAGTGGCCACCAAGAAGAACTGCTGAAACTTCATCTACTGTCCATCCACCTGGCAACAAGTAGTCTGGGCTGGACAGGTATGGGAAGCGTGTTTTTTACCTCAGTGGCCTTTACACTTTCTGCGGTCGCTGAACTACTTGATGCATTTTCTGAGGCTCCAGAGAGATCTCCTAAAAAAGAGCTGGGAGATTCTCTACAGGGTAACATTTCTTCCCGGATGCCAGTGGCAGAAGGTCAGTGCATAGATGTCTACTTTAAATTCCCTTACCAACTCCTCCATGAGGCTGATCTCATATGCAGCCAGCGGGCTGAAATGCAGGAGGGCTGCTTGAGTTAATGGAGTCTCTCTTAGGAGACACTCCTGGATGTGCCTGTGCAATTCAAGCATAGGCCTTCAAGTCTCACGTTCACCAGTGCCACATTTGATGGTTCATGGTTGTTCAGAACCACAGGTGAAGGACACTCTCACTAGGTGTGAGCAGGAAGGAAAAACCCTGTCTGCAGAGTGGAAGTCTGTTTTCCAATCCCTTCTAGACCTTATCCCAAGGGCCAGAAGGGTGGGAAGATAATGGTTCAGGAAGCTGCAGAGAGGGGATTTTTCAGGGCGCATAATGTGATTTCCCCCTCGAGCAGGTAGACACCGCCCTAGAGGCACAGGAGGCCCGCAGCGTAACCAGGGGACCGTGATTCCTTCTTCATGGAGTCCCACCAGGCCTCCTGAAGGGGAGGCCCGCTAGCTGTGCGTCTCTGGAGCTTGGTCGGGTGTCGCATTTCTTTATACCCAGAAGCCTGGCAAGTGCTTGTGTCACTTACAAGATGAGTGGGTATTAAAGATAATTTCCAGAGGTTATCATATTCCCTTCTCTTCTCCCCTCCGCCATCCAAGAGAAGTCTTGCAGATGTTCTACCCATTCTCACAGGGGATTCCGCTTAACTTTAGAAATAAAGAGAAGTTGCTTTCAAAGGGAGCCATCCAGCCTGTCCCATAGACCAAGTAGGATTAGGGACTTCAGATTCTTTTGGTGCAGAAAAGAACAGGGGACCTGAGACCCATCTTGGATCTCAGCCGATTGAACCTTCATGTGCAAAAAGGAAGTCCAAGTTCCACATGGTCACCCTTACAGTCCAGTATTCCCTCTGTTAGGGAAATATGTATTGTGGAGGTGCTCCATGCGAAGCCTCAAAGATGCTTACTACCATATCAAGATGGGACAGGGCAGCCGAGAAGTCATTTACGCTTCCGGCTGGGAGCCAGTCATTTTCAGTTTCAGCTTCTGCCCTTGGGTCTCACCACAGCCCCCAGGGTGTTCAAATGCATGTGTACAGTGGTAATGGCTCACTTGAGACATCAGGGATTCTCAAGCATGTTTCCGTTACCTAGATGACTGGCTCCTTTCTGCCACCACCAGGCATCTACTGGCCCCATAGATTCAGGACTCCACCACGTACACTGTGCCAACAGATAGGGAATTACTCTAAATTGGAAAAAATCTGCGCCTTGTTTGCCTCATAGCGTGTCACTTTTATAGGTGCCGGGAGACTAGATTAGGTGCTCATGAGTCTTATTCTTACCAGAGGAGAGAATTCAGGCTCTACTAACAGCAGGTCTACGCCTATTACTACCACTGAGGAAGGTCAGGGCAAGGTGGTTCTCAAATTGTGGGGACCATGGTTTTGCCCGCGATCATGCTAGTTCCCCTTGCCAGACTCACACAGGAGGGTTCTTCGAAAGTGGCTGTTTTATGCCCAATGGTCATTACAGCATCTTCCACTCTCCCATTTTATTCTGATTATGGACACATGCAAAGCTGGGGGATCTCGCTGGTGGCTTCAGGCTAGCAATCTCAGCGTGGGGCAAGCCCTTTTGTCCCATCTTCTCCAGTTGCCACGGTGACCCACAGATGCCTCCCAGATCGGGTGGGGGGCATTATCTTAGCAGGACTGTCCAAGGCCGTGGCAGGATCATAAGAACCCATTTTGCATATCAATGTCTTGCCCGGAGATGAGAGAACAGTGCTATTAGCGTTGCAAGCACTTCAGAGCTCTCTCCGATCCTGCAAGGGACAATTGCAATCCACTCCAACATGTTGGTAGTGTGGTAACTGAACAAACAGTGAAGGAACAAATCAATCTTTATCCCCTTTGCAGAGAGGCACTTGAGTTTGGCAGTGGCGGTGTCTTCCCAGTGCTTTCTGGTTTTACAGCATGTACGGGGAAGTCCAACATGCAGTTGCCCGACAGGCTGGAGGCATAGCTATCCTAATGCCTCACAGTGGTTCACCTGAACAATTATGTTTACTTGGAAGAGATATTCCACAGATGGGGTCAGCCTTACTCGATCTGTTTGCCAGCCCCCTCAATGCCGAGATGCAGCAGCTGCACTTCGCATATCCCTGGAAGAGACACCCATGGACTCTCTGGCTCGATTGGCCCACGGTGCTTCTCTACGCCTTTCCACCGTTACCTCTGATATCAGAGGGTCATTCCAAAACACAGTCTTTAGGGAGCAAATGATACTCCTTGCTCCACACTGGCCTCGTAGTCAGATTTGGTTTCCAGCTTCCTTCAACCCTATCTAATGGACAAGCCCTGGATTCTGGACCAAGTTAACTGGATCTGCCTGACTTCGAGTATGTCAGGGACAGTTCCATCCTCCATCCAGACCCTCAGGTTGACTGGCTTGGCTGCTTCAGTTTCTACAATCCTTAGTCAGGCTTCATTATTTTTTCCCCGGAAGTGGTCCATATTCTATCATGCTTCCACAAGCTTTCTACCAGGAAGATTTGGCTTCCAGTAAAATGGAAAGAGATTTTTCTCTTTGAGTACATGAGAGACATATTGATCTTTGCTACAGCGAAGCTATTTCGGCAATGCACTGGAATTTCTTTCTAACAACTGTTTAGTCAGGGTTTCAGCTATGGCAACCATTAAAGGTGCAATTGGCAGCAATTTCACTACCTTTTCTGGGTTGCTAATAGGCCCAACATTATGGCTCATTAGGCTTTGTAGAGCTTTTATAGAGGGATAATTGTTGGTCCAACCTCAGTCTTTGATCCGAGTGATGATGCCATGGGACCTCAGTTTTGTACTACACAAGCTCACCTCAACTCCCTTTGAGCCCATGGCCCTTCGATATGACATTAAGCTTCTTGTCATGGGAAGACGGTATTCTTGGTAGCGCAACTTCTTTCTTGGTCCTCATGAACTCCAAGCACATTATCGATTAGGCCACCTTATTTGGTGTTCCACAAAGATAGGGTCTCCTTAAGAACCTATCCTTCCTTTAATTCAAAAGGTTTGCCTCTGTTGTCAATATCAACCAATCCATTGGAGGTTGCCTGTGTTGTTTTCTGAATTCTGCCAACAAGGCTGAATTTAAGTTTCATCAGCTGGATGTTCCTGAACCAATTGTGTTTCTATTTATGTAGGACAAAAGATTTCAGGAAATCAGATCAAATGTTTGTCTCGTTGTCATCCCGGACACTAGACTTGGGAGTTCACGGTTTCCTATAAGGTAACCTTGCAATCACCGCTGGATCTCCGATTGCATCTCATTTATTTATGCTTCCATTGGCAAGAATTACCCTTTAAAGTGAAGGCTCATTCTACCGCGTTCTGTGGCCTTCACCTGAACTGCGTTTCAGGCTAGGATGTCTATGGAGATGATATTTGTGCTGCAGCAATGTGGGCTTCACCTCATACCTTTATTAGATCACTACAAAATTAGATCTGGTACTCTAGAGGCAGATCTTCCCTTTATTCCGCGGTGCTCGAGTATTTTCGCACTGAGCCACTCCAAGATCAAGGTGAATGCTGTCCGGCTGACTAGAATGAAAGCCCGAGATTGGACTACATAACATCAAGAAGTTATGTACTCACCATAGCGATTCGATGTATATAGTCTATCTGCGCCCACGATGCTGCAACCCTCCCTCCCTTCCACCACTCCTATGGAGGGACCTGGAGATATTGTCTCTAGGTATCAGTAGTCCTAACTTTCTTTTTAGGGTGGTTGTTCACCTCAGTGTGCATTCAGCCAATGCTTTGCTTTCCCATGCTTCCGATAAGAAAGGAGATACTGCTAGCGTTGCCCTATGTGAAAGATATTGAAGCTTTGCTTCTCCCATGCTTCCGATAGGGAAAAAAAAAAGAAAAGAAACAGCAGCAGCAGTGAATGCTGTTCCATTTTCATTTTGCAGATTTTGGGCTATAAACCCACATTCTTGGTGTGATATAGCTGAGCTAAAATATCTAACTTGCTATTTGATCTCATTTGAAATGTACCAGGACATCTCAACCAGTATCTCTTTTATCTCTTTTGTAACAGAACCTTTTATTAATGAGCCATTGTAGATTTTGTTTATTTTAAATGCATTGTGATGTACATTGTGCATACCCTCTCTCAACCTCAGTGAGCAATAAAAATCCTAGACAAAGCTATATAAATAATGTGGGGACAAAATAACCCAAAAATAGGGACATTTTTAAAATATATCTCTCATAAACTTAGAAGGTTAATAGAATAATGGGTTTTTCATTAGCATGAATTTTCTGAAGGGTCTGAAGTTTGAAACTTAAATGCTTATCATTATTTTCTGGTTTCATCCTGAAGGATTTACACAGTTCATTTGTCTGAAAACAAAAAAAAAAACTTTATGAGGAACAGACCAAAAATATGAGGCAAAAATCTGGACATTCTGTGAAAATCTGAACAGATGAGAGGTATAGGATATTGTGACAAATTTCGTATTTCCGAAGTTACCATTATAAATGTAGCCTCCTAATACATTGGATTACATCCTACAGCAGTAAACCTATCTTGTCTCCAGCCTTACACCTATACCTGCTGCCACGGGTTAGTTACATGACATTCCCTATCTTACTGTTCATTCTAAGGTCTTGTTGTTAACTGCAGCTCAGTGTTTGCTTACATCGGCTTTTGGAGCGATGCTCACTAGTATTAATTGAATGCATCTGGTTTCTGTTTTTGGCCATCTGGGTCCCCTTTGCTTCCATGGTCCAATTTGTACACTGCTGTGCTTCGGGGTAAACCATATAAGCACAGCAAACGTGCCATTCATTTTTCTCCATTTTTGTTTGTCTGCACTAAGCAGTGCAGGAAGCGAGCTCCAGTGGAAAGTGGAAAAAAAAAAAAGAAATAAATAAATAAAAAGAGAGAGAAAAAGGATTTGAACCTTTGAACCCAGTACCATCTGGCCCAAGAAGGAATGTATCAGTGCATTAACACATTCTGCTACAAAGTCAGTTAAGTAGCTGGTGTGTTTCATTGACTCAGTACTAACTGACAGCTACAGTGTGCAAACAGGTAACTCTCACATGCAGATACACTTTAATTGTTGCACAATGAAAACTATATATTATTAAGTATTACTGCTTATTGCCCATTTTTTGTGTATGATATGACATTACACATGGAAACATTAAAAAAAAATTAAGGCCCTTTCCACACTATGTCACATATTTATAATGCAGCCATGTGTTAACCCCCCCTCCTCCCCCCCAAACACTGCAACCCTGTTGTCTCAGTATTTTTTCCACACTTATATTACCTGTACTGCAGAAAGTAGTATCAAATGTTATGTCATATACAATGCAGATCATTCTGGTAGCATGCAGAACAGCTTTTTTTTATTTTCAAACACCTTTATTGAATTATCATTTGTGACATAGGCAAATTTACATTCATATAAAAGTAATCAAACTATAGTAACATAAACATTATATTTCACACATGTTGCTATATATCATATAACCTAAGTGATATTACGTAAATTATTCAGTTCTTGCTGTTTTTAAAGAAACATCTTCATTAAACCATCACGTACCACATATTCAATCATACATTTATGTAAATGAAAATAAACCACACCAACACAATCCTTGTCGCAAGCATTTTACATCACAGTCATGCTGACACACTCCTAGCTTCAAACATTATACATCACTTATAGTCTACCCAGTCTTTCTCACTCAAACATCACATTCCTCATTTACTTCCTCCTGCCTGTTGGCCTCATTCCTCCCTTGTACGTATTGTTCCCACAGTTCCCATTTTTTTTCCTATGTAGTTTGCCCCTACATTTTTCTAAAGATCTCAATTCCAGTTGTTTAATCTCTGTTACTATATTCATTACTTCTAGTATAATTGGTTTACATTTTGATTTCCATCTTCTAGTAATTGCTTTTTTGGCAACCATCATTGTTAGACACAGCAAGGCCTTACCATGTCTAGGCATTTCCGATTTTGTATCATAGCTCAGAAAAATCATCTCCTCGTCAGACCAATCTGCCCACCGAGCATCTCTGACAGTGCATCCCAGGGAATCCTTAAAGTCCACCAACTCACTGCACTCCCAGAAAGTAAGTTCCCAATTACCTTTTTCTTCCCCTTTACACCTCCCAATATTTACTGTCCACCTGAGGAAAAATTCTCTGGAGTCTACTTGGGGTATAAAAATATGTATGTAAACATTTCCAGGCAAAAATCCTAAATCTTCTAGATTTTGTTGCATATTTGGGAGACATACATATATCCTCCCATTGTTTCATTAGAATTGCTTGTCCAATCTCTCTTCCCAATCCTTTGTAACCTCCTCTAATTAATTCTTATAGTTACCGTGCAATATTTTATATGCTGTACTAATTATTCCTTTTTTAATGACAGCTTTTGTTCTAGATTCTACTAAAAACTCTGCCAGTACTGGTCTTTCATTTAGGACTTCCCATTTCTTTCTCTTTGCCTATACCCTGATATCAATCCCTGATAGGAAGGCACTCTCTAACCTGCAGTCCATATAAATTCTTGGCGTCTTCACATCTCTAGTTATTTGCTCCCAGTATCTTGGTTCCTGTGCCAGTTTTCTCCAATAATGTCTGACCCCTCATGTCTGTTGTATGCATCCCTAATTACAGTCATCCCTATTAGCAGAATCTCCTTTCTCCAGTCCTGTGTTTAGTTCTTAGAATACTTTCCTGCTACTTATTCTGCATGATTATTGTTGTTCTCCTTAAAAGCCTGCATCCAAACCCCCAGTCTCTCCTTGTTTCTTGAGCTTCCCTCGTGTTTCATCATCATTCCTTTCCACTTTGAATTACAGTTTTCTGCTTGTGCTATATATAGGTGTCTTAACTGTGTAGTTCTGAAATACCCCTTCAGATTGGGTAATCCCAATCCACCCTGTTCTGCTGGAAGAATCATCTTATCCCACTTGATTCTTGCTGTCTTCCCCTCCAGATAAAGTCCTCCAGCTCTTTATTAATTGCTACCCACAACTTCTCCTCTGATTGATAAAAATATGCCTGACCTTTGTATAAGACTAAAGGACTAAAAGCAATTTAACTGTTTGTATCTTACTATCCATATCCATATAACAAATTTTCCATTTTCTTAGTTTTGTATTATCTTTTGTTTAGTCTCTTCCGCATGCCCTTAGCTGCCACACTAGAATAATTTTTAATCCATACTACTAAATATTTAATTTATCATGTAAGTCATAAATATGGGTATTTCTGAACCAGGTCATGTGTGGGTACATAATTTTACCGCTTTGCCTTTTCTTTAGCTTCATTAATTTTGTATTCTGAAATAATCTGAAATTGTCTCAAAATGTTCCACCACACTGTAATGTCTTTTTCTGGTTTTGTCAGGTACAAAATAATACCATCTGCAAATAAAAGCCAGCTTTTCTTGACTACCATACTAATTATGTCCTTGAATTTCTTAGTCCCTAATTTTCTTTGCTGATGGTCCTAAATATAGTGCAAGTAATAAAGGAGAAAGAAGACACCCTGCCTGGTTCCTTTGCTCAAGCAGAAATTATCAGAGAGGACCCCACTCCTTTTTAATTTTCACCTCGAGTCCCTCATGTGTTCTCCTAATCAACCTTTTAATTTTTCAGGAAATGCAAATGCTATCATTGCCATGGTGATAATGTCCCAGCTTACTCAGTCAAATGCTTTCTGTGCATCAAAACCTACCAACAACAATGGTATTTTCTTACATTCTGTTTCCTTCTGGGTCAACAGTGTTCTGTTAATGTTGTCAAATGTTTGCCTCCCTACACAAAGCCACATTGATCCATATCCATCAGTTTTGCCATTTCTTTGTTATTATAGACATAAATACTTTATAGTCATGGTTTAGTATTGAAATGGGCCTGTATGAAGCTGGATCTGATGGATCTTTACCATATTCCGTATTAAAGCTACCACTGCTCTCTTCCATGATGGTGGTACTTTTCCTGTAAGATATAGTTAATCAAAACCTTCCAGATGTTATCAGTTTTTCCTACCAGCTTTTGAACATCCACAGGAATGCCATCTATTCCTGGGGACTTAATCTTCATCATTGGCAACAGTGTCGGTCATTCTCTGAAAGGATAACAGGTACACACAATATTTCCAGATGCAGCTCTCAAGGCCAAATGCAGTTTCCCTTAAAAACACACACAGACCACAGTCAGTCCAGGGCTGGTTTCTCACTCTTTCTCCAGATCCCCACTAAGACTCCCCACTGGCACATCTATAGAGTTGAGATCTCAGGTGAGTGACCAAGCCAAGACCTCTTCAGTACCCTCTCTGTCCAACCTGTGCTTTGTGTCCCTGCCCAAGTATCTGACATACACCCACTTTGAGGTTTGATTTATGTACACACACACACACACACACACACACACACATGGGAAAGGCTGGCACAGATTTACTAGCTATGCCCACTTCTGCTCCAGACTGTAATGTAGTTTCCACTACCACCATTCAACTCATTATCAACTAATTTAAGGCCCTTAACAAAGGGTGTCCAATCTTAATGTGTAATATTAATACAAGGGGTAGTTTGACCAAGAGCAAGGCTATTAGGAGTGGCACCCGGTGTTGCCAAATAAATATGCAAGTACTCTCAAAACTTAAATATATCTACAGATCAACCACAATGAAAGGTTTAAATATATTTAATAATAAATAATAAAAGAACAAGACACTACTACATATCTGTTCCCAGTGGCATCAGAGTTCAAACCACAGGAAATATTTAAAACAACTTTGCAGGACAGTCTTAAATAAATAAAGAAAATATCAAAACTAAGCTTCACTATATTCCTGAGTGAATCTAATAGAATTATACTGTAATCCAAGAACTTATTATATATAATAAAACAAGGCAGATGTGGTGAGTGGATCTAGTTGTTATCCAGTCCAAGATAGAATGCAGAATGCTCTGTCTCACTACGACACTTCTCAGAATAATATCTAAAATATTACTGCTTGGATATCTTGCAGAATGACATCACTTCTTGTCATCTGACTCCTAGTTCCCAAGCAAAACAACCATTGATGGCAGCTGGTAGCTTTCAGCATCTACCTGAAAAAATATACAGACAAGGGCTTTTACTCAGATCTCTGGCAGATGCTAGAAGTGACAAAACAATTGCATTCCTTCATGCTTTTAAGACTAGTAATTAATTCACCCTAAAGACTATACTGAAAGCTTCCTAGTACAGACATTCTGTTTCTTGCTGCATTGAAAACTGAAAGATACCATATTTTATGGCTCAGCCATTAAGTAGTTTGATTTCAGTTATTTTTCTGAAGTTTGCTGGACTGAATTTAACCTCTTGTATTCCAGTTTCCACTGTTAAAATATATACATTTTAATAATTGCTGTAGTGAATGTACATTTCTGTTCTCTTCCAGTAGGGCACACTGTGGTTACAGTTCAAACACAGTACTCTGCAAATACCTTTTCAACACACGCCTGTACAAGCATTTTGATATACACATGGCATACAGTTCTACTACATTTGTAACACATGCATCTTGTATAAATCATTTCGATATTCACCAATGACATGAGGGTAAGGTGGTTCATACAGCCTATCTGGATCTTGCCAAGGCTTTCTACACCATCCCCCACTCTGGAATTATAGATAAACTTACTAAACTAGGTATAATTCCCTATGTCACAAGATGGGTTGCCAACTGGCTCACTGACAGAACCCACAGTGTGAAAGTAGCAGACTCCAAATCCAACTTCAGACCAGTGACAAATGGAGTACCACAGGGTTCAGTCCTGGGTCCTCTCCTGTTTGGTATTACTTCTCTGAAGTACAGGCCAACACAGAAGGTCTTTATTAACGGTTCGCAGATGACTGCAAACTAGGAGCCATAATCAACACTCCAAAAGATGTGGACATCCTACAAAGGACCTCGCTGAGACAGATGCCTGGTGTCAAAGCCATGGCCTCAAGCTCAATGTGAAAAAATGCATTGTCATCCCTTTAGTAAAGACTCAGTACCCATGAACTACCACATAGGTGGTGGTCTACTTAACACCGAAAGTGTGATAAGAGTCCTTGGGACACAGGTGGACAGTAGTCTCTCCTTTGATAATCACATCACCACAGTAGTCAGGAAATCCTTCTCCATGACACACCTCATCACAAAGGTTTCTCATCCAGGAAAAAGAGGTCATTGTTCCTCTACTCGTCACTCATTAGATCCATTATATAGTACAATGCCTTTGGTATGACCTCACAAGACATCTACAACAACTGGAAAGGCCACAGAAGTACCTCACAAAGAGGATTACCAGCCTCAGGAGATGCCCTTTGCAGACAGTCTCAAAAAAACTGCAGCTTTCCTCCATTGCACATTGCCTACTCAAAGGCGATCCCTGCCTAACACACAAAGCTATGTCAAACCCAGAACTTTTAGACATGCTCCACTTAAAGAAATCCCAATCCCTATGAGCTACACGCCTAGGGACCTAAACCTTGTCACCACAGTAAACAGAACATGCTGGAGGGATAGATTCCTGTCCCAGAGACTTCCCATACTCTGGAACAAACTACCTATCTATATCAAACAAAGATCCTCATTAGCACTCTTCAAGAAAAATCTTGATGATTGGATGAGAGATAGGAAATTCACCCGGGATCACTTCTGTGGCTCTGTTTAACAGTGGCACAGGAAAATAATTTTCTTGGGTGGCGAAAGCCAGGGTACCTTTGACTAGGCTTATATAGGCCCTAGGCCAGTAGCCTAGTACCTACCTATGACCCTATGAATCCTATAACATAGCTATTTGCACTCTATATTTTTTAATACAGTTCACTACTCATTCTTGTTTGTATTTATTTGTGAGGCCATTTACATTTTAATTGAATTATGTTTTCTTTAATAGTTATTATTACCATGTTTTATGTATAACAACTTTTTTGTTAAATGTCTAGTTCCCGCTTTTGTGTTACATGCATACACAGTTTGGCAGGTTAAATTTTATACAGTTGTTTCTTGTCATATCAGTTTGAGCTAATGTCACATCTTATAAAACTTTTGTTTTACTGAAAGCCCTCAATCAAAAAAACAAACACAACCCCAATACCCCCCAAAACCGATTAGCTTAATACTAACACACAAAACTATGTACACCTACAAATATTGAAGTTTTAACCTAATAGGAACAAAAGTCCCAAACTGACAGCCACACTCACAAAGTTGAGTTAATCTAAAAAAGGTCATCCATGCTAAGATGCATGGTGCAGCCTGTGCTTCTACCTAGTGCTGATTGTTTTGTTTTTGTCTTTATACCTCTCCCAGCTGGGAAAACCCCTGAATGCTTTCAGAGGCCATTATACACTTTGAGAAAAACCCTGAATGCTTTCTGAGAGCATTATCTCTTAGCAAAGTTCTCACTTTTTTTTCCCTCAGCAAGTCACGCTCCACCAGACTCTAGACAGTTTCTCTTTATCAAACAGGGAAGTAAATATTGCGGGAAGAAATAGCTAGGGAATTTTTATGGATAGGCTTGTATAGGCCCTAGGGCCGATAGCCTAGTACCAACTTATGAACCAGCTGCAGAATTGTTACTGAGCTTACATATATTTGCTAGAAAAAAAGCTTTCTAATATTCAGTGTTCTTTTTTGTTTACTTCCTCTCTCTTAAAACTTGTTAATAAATCAATTTAAGGTCTTTAATGCAGTCATTTTCCCATGCAAGAAAGAGCATTTTTCCTGCTTCTTTGACTGGTTTTTCTTATTTCTAACTCAAAATGTTGGAATCCAATACTGGTAATAAAGGTACATTCAATGTGATACCTCTTTTAATATACTTACCAATCTTTCTCTTCTGTCTCGCTTCTATTTTTATCATTGATGTGTAAATAAGATTACACCTTTTAAGATAAATGGCATTTGTGTAAATAATTGTATTATAGTTAATTATAGTTTAAAGAATGATTTCAAAATTCAGTTGTTTTTGACGTTGTTTGTTTTTGAATATGTTATTATATTGTATAACAACAGTAAAGGATTATGGAAAAAAAGAAAAAGCACTTTAATCTCTATTTTATCATACTTTTAACCAGGCTTTTTTATGCATTACACTGCCTACATTCTTAAAACTGAACAAGAAGAAAGAGAGAAAGAAAAGTAAAAGAACAGCAGCACCTGTTTACAGTCCGTTTACACTTAAAACTAACTGAAAAGGCCAGTCATCGAGTACAATGCCCCATTTGGCATGTACCTCACTAGACACTTGCAACAACTGGAGAAGCTGCAAAAGTACCTCACAAAGAGGATCCTAGGCCTTAAACACTTGTCCTATATGGACATACTCAAAAATCTCCAACTATTCTCTGTCTCATATTGCTTACTTAGAGACGATCTGTGCTTGACATAGAAATCCATGTCTAGTCCAGCTCTGTTAGAAATGCTCCATCTAAAGAAATCCCAATCCCTCCACACCACATGCTCCAGTGACCTCAACCTCATTACCACAATCAACAGCACATGCTGGAGGGACAGGTTTATAAGCCAGAGACTGCCCTTGCTATGGAATATACTTCCCATACATGTCAAACAGTGCACCTCACTGGCCTCGTCAACAGAAACCTTGATGAGTGGATGGGAAATAGAAAATTCACCCTGGGGATCACTCCAGTGGCTCCACTTGACAGAAGCACTGGGAACTAAGGTTGGGTGGCACGATATCAGGGTAATCCTGTGGGCTAGGTTTGTAAAGCCTCCAGGGCCATTAGCCTAGTACACACATATGAACCTATGAAAAAAACTTTACTTTATAGCATGCAAAGAAAACCATGTGCCAAAAAAATTGGTACTATTTAAGGAAAAAAATCTTTACTTACAGTTAACTTTCTCTCTCCTTTTGCCCTCCCCAAAGTACTTTTCTGAACATTAATGATATGAAGTAGGGCATATGCTTTAGAGTCTCCCACAAGTCCAACAAACTCTGAAAAAGTACAGTGTATTTCTAGATTTTCTTGTTCTGTTATGTTTTACAAATATAATTATTGCATTGTAATCCCCTATTAAGTTACTGATTTTATTACTGTTCATTTCAGAAATCTTGTCTCTGCTTCATTTCCAGCATACTTTTGATTCTTCTAGTCAACTCGTGTGCTCCCTTCCTTTTCTACAACATTTTCCGTTGAAATAGTGGAAAAGGTTTCATAGGTACAAGTCTCTGTGTAGTCTTTATTACCAGAAGAACAAGAAGCAGAATCTTCATCTGTTTCACAGATCACTTTTTTTGGAGAAACTTTTGTATTTCCTTCTTAGCATGTGCTTTATTAAAAAATAATTGTGTCCGTCCAGGGAAGAATACTTTGAAGACAGCTGAGTACAGCAATTTGATTCTCATACCTGCATCTCGACATTCCCTGAATAGTGGATAAATTTGCTCCTCTTCTGTCTGGTGTGAAATGAGTAGCCATTCTTCACAAACACACTTGTTTCCCACTTTTAGTACTTTGTCCTTCTGCCACATTTTTGTTAGAATCAACTCCTTCTGTTGGTAGGATTGCATCTTTACTATTAAAGGTCTAGGTTGCTTTCTTATAGCCAGGTTTTGAGCATACACACAATGTGCCCTTTCAGCTAACAGCTCCTGTTGTGGAATACCAGTCCAGTTGCTTATTTGTGCTTTCATAAAATTAATGCAGTTTGTTCTTTCCTGCTTCTCTGGTATAGCTGAAAATCTCAGTTTTTTTCCTACTTGTCCTGCCCTCTAATTCTATTATTTTTTGAAACATCTTTCCTGAGCAGTCTTATATTCAGCCATACTTTTCTTTATTTTGACCTCTAATTTTTGAGGCTTTATCATCTCATCTGAATATGTGTTTAAAGCTTCTTCCATTTTAACCATTTGTGTTTGTGTTGATATACTCCATCAGTGTTTTGTTTATTTTAACCAGGTCTGTATGCAGTTGTCGTATATCTTTCTGTAGGTTACTGGAAGTCTTGTCTGAAGGTTGCATTACTTTTTGCTGAACAGCTGCAGAACGTTCCCCAGTGTTTCTTCCTCACTTTTTGTAGCTGATTTTTGCTAGGTGTTCTGTATTTCTTTATTCCTGGCATCCAGGCAGTGCACTTGCTAGCTAGTTACTGAAATTTACCCATAAACACAAGTCTACTGGCTTTCTCTGATGAGTTTCTGTTTTCAAACTGGGAGAGCTAGAAACAATCTATTACTCAATGTGCAGCCATCTTGGAAGTCCCAGAACTACAAGTATTGACTCCAGCCTAACAAGCCTTATCTGCATGGCTAAGGAAGGGATCAGCATGAAGAATTATCCACATGTACGTAGGTGACCTTCAACACACTTGAGTCGACCCATGTTGTGTTTGCCAAAGATAGATCTTGCCTATTTAACCTTGTGGACTTCTTTGATATGGACCCTGAAGACCTGGATGATAGATAACAGGGCATGCTGCCTATGTTCATTTATCCAAGGCCTTTGACAATATCCCCTATTCATGTCTCATAGTGAAAATGCCATATCTGGGTATTAAGCCATCTAGTACTAGCTGGATAGTGAACTGGCTCACCAACAGAATATCCACTCTCAAAGTTGGGGACTGCACCCCCCCACTAGCTACTTAATGGAATACCACAAGGATCTGTGGTGGGCCCTCAACTGTGTGGTAACTGCTTCCCTGAAGCACAGGATGGTAGATGGCCTGTGGTTTACCACGTTCGCAGATGACTGTTAATTGTTTACACTCATATAGATTCCCCCAATGATGGTAACATAGTACAGAAAGGGCTGACAGAAGCAAATGATTGGTGCCAATCTGACAGACTGAACCTTACAGCAGACAATGCCTCAATGAATCCTTTGGCAGTGAAGTACCCTCCTAATTGATATACATAGCACCCCTCTCAGCTGAAAACACAGTGTTGTGTGACTTGTAAACACACGTTCATGACTATCTACACTTGCATCACTATGTCCATAGTGGTGAGACAATCTACACTTTCATCAGTATGTCCATAGTTGTGAGACACACATTCTGCATTGTGCACATCATACATATGGACATCACATCCAAGACCAGGGAAGTCATAGCTCTGTTGTACTCCACCCTTATCAGACCACTAATTGAGTACAACACTACCTTTTGTCTGTAACTCACCATAAAAAAATAGAGGTTTGTGACTGGGAGAATGAAGGTCCTCCAGACATCACATACATGGAAGACAGTATCCTGCAAGCTGCTGAGAGGTGACCTATGCCTGACTACAGAGAAGTCTCAAATTGCTGGACATCTGCAAATCACATGGGGCAGGAATAACTTGGCACAGGGTTCTCCACCTAGCCTGTGACGTAAACAGACCATGCAGGGGGGATAGATATATCCCCCAGTGACTCACATTCCTCTGTTTTAGGCTTCCCCTGTGTGTGAAGCAGTGCTCCTCAGTGCCCTGTTTAACTGTAAACCTTCACTACTGGTTGGGTGATTGTAAAGTCACCTCTAGGGTGAAACCTATTTTCCTCATAGGCCCAGTTGTTCTTATAAAATCACTGTGATAACGACTATCTAAATATATTTAATAAGGGTACTTGTGCTTTTACACACCTAGGTTTCTATTGCCTCATGTATATTGACAATCACGTACTCTTAAAACTTAAAAATACAATTATGTTAGAGATGCAACTATGCAATGAATCTAGAATAAATGCTTTCTTTCTCTCAGGTAATTATAAACCAGATATCAAACAGGTTGTCAGCACACATACTTCACCTCCTCAGCAAATCAAGTGCACAACACATAACCCCACATATACAGAGGTAGTCATTACAAGCTTACTGAAAGAGAAGAGACCTCGCAAATGCAAACCTTCTGCACACATAACAGTCCCAACATAACCCACTACCCAGTAAACCCTTAAGGCAGAACACCTGAAAAATCACTGTGAATCCATAGTGAGAAACACAGATGTCCCCCCTCACCAGGTTGTACAAGGATAAAGTCACAGTCAGCTGCCTATCAGTTGCAAGGATCTGCAAAGTCATGCAGTCACTCAAATCTCTCAACAACAAGCACAGTTACACCTCTGTCATACTCCATGTTGGAGTAAATGACTTGAGACATACCTCACTGGACTATATGAAGAGCGATATGACTGAGCTCTCGTATTATGTGTCACAGACAGGTATGCCCATAGCCCAATGCAACATTCTGCATTCACCCAGGATGATGTGTCAGTACAAACAAAAAAAATTATCAACTTGAACAATTGACTTAGCGACTGGTGTCAATCCAGGGGGATCTAGTATTTGTCAGCCCTGGAAGGGTATGATTGACAGACCATGCTGCTTTGCTAGGGATTGTCTTCATCTTGCCATTCGGTTAGTGGCAGTGGTACTTGCCTCCCCTATAGTGGCTTTTTTAAGCAGTAACGTAAGAACAAAATTCCTGGCATAAAAATATCCTCAAAAGACAAACTGAGGGTTATGCTGCTTAATGCTAGTTGTGTAAATTCAAACTGCACTCAATGGAGAGACAGTTTACTTGGGAAGATGTCAGTGTGTATGCAGTCACAGATACATGGTTTAGGGCCACAGAGAATACTCTGTCCATAAAAGGCTACATTGGCTTCCACATGTTCAGGCTGCTAAATGAACCTGAAAGTACCAAAGGAGGAGGTGTATCCATCTTCATAAAAGGCAAGCACACCTCAAGACTGGTTAAGCAGTATGACTCCCTAGAGTTACTCCATGTCCAACTAAGTGTAGGAAAGAACCCCTCCATGTCATTGTTAGGCATAGGTCCACCAATGTGAACCATGAAAACCACACAATGTATTTTTGGACCTACTTGAGTCACTCATAATATAGCCAAATACCCTAGGCATGGGTAACTTTAACTATCCTTCCATTGATTGGGATAGATGTACGAGTTCAAACACGCTCATCCTAAGGTTCCTGCACTTTGTAAACAGATGCTCTGGAACAGTTTGTTCATGCCCCCACAAGGAGCTTAAAAGTTCTTGACCTAGTACTCACCAACATTAGAGATCGCTGCACCATCACATGTGTGTGACCGTCCCTGGTAAGGTCTGAAAATGAATCAGTCGCATTCAATGTAACAATCATACCTGACCCCCTCAGTATCCAAAAGGTTGAAATGTTTCTCCAAAGCAAACTATAGCCTCATAAGTGATGGTATAAATAGTTTCAAACCTCCTGCCACCACTGACAGTAAAGACTCCTATATGGAGGTGTAAACACATGCCCTGTGTAAACACCTATACAAGTGTATAGACTTAGCCATACCAGAATGGATCAAAACTTGCACACGAAAAAACAAGCCGGCCTAGTGGACATCTAGCATAAATACAACAAGGGAAAGAAAGTGATGTCCAGGAGTTGGAGGGAACTGACCAAGCAAATTAGACATGTTATGTCCTGTAAAGCTAATTACAAAACTTAATTGGCATTCATAGCTAAGGATAATCACAGGGCATTCTTTAGCTGTGTCTGTAATGCAAAAGGGAAGGCCTAGCTTTGCACCGAATTCATAGTGGACGGTACCACTCATACTGAACCTGAGGACATTGCAAACCTGTTAGCCGACAGGGTTGGTAAAAATTTCATACCCCTGGCTCCACCAGTCATACCACAAAGCATAACTGTCACCAGTTCTGTATCTGTTATCTCCAAAGAGCAGGTCATAACCGCACTGGCCAAGGCCAAAAACACAGACTGTATGAGGCCAGATAACATCCCAGGCTGCTTACGAAAAGGTGTAAAGCAAGAGTTAGTGGAACCACTGGGTACTGTCTTCAGCCACAGTCTAAGTAGTGGCTTTGTCCCAGCAGAGTTGAAAAGAGCAATTGTAATTCCTTTGCACAGAGGAGGTCCCTTAACCGACCTAGGGAACAATAGACACATAAGCCTGACCAGTCTTGGCTGTAAGGCCATGGAGATAATCATCTTGGACTTTCTCAACAAGGACATTGGTGACCTTCAAACTCTGGACCTGACGCAGTTTGACTTTTGTTAAGGGCAGATCATGCCTGTTAAACCTAGTGGAATTCTTCAAGAATGTCAGCAAAGTCCTGGATGAAGGCAAACCAGTACATACTGCCTATTTCGACTTAGTCAAGGGCTTTGACACAATCCCCCACTCAGGCATCATTGAGAAAGTCACCCAGCTGGGGATTAACTCATACGTCATGATATTAGTAGCCAACTGTCTCGCCAATAGAATGCATACAATCATTGCTGGGGATTCCACCTCTACCAGTAGACCTGTTACCAGTGGTATTCCGCAAGGGTCTATGCTGGGCCTCCTGCTGTTTGGAATCTGTTTCTCAGAAATTTAGGTGATAACAGATAGCCTGTGGCTCACCAAGTTCGCTGATGACTGCTAACTATGTGCAGTAATTGAATCCCCAAATGATGTCAGTATACTACAAAATGGACTGACATAAATAATTGTTGCGAAAGCCACAGACTTAAACTTAACCCATAAAAATGCACTGTTATCCAATTCGGCAAAGGAGAAGTCCCTGCAGATTACACTATTAATAATGTCCCCTAATTCCAACCCATTGGTGAGATATTTGGGAATGCAGGTTGATAGCAGCCTCAACTTTGATCATCATATGTCTACAGTGGTAAGGTAGGACTTTACATTGCACACCTCATAAGTAAGGGCACAGCATCCAAAATTAAGGATAGTATCAGTACACTTTACTTATCCCTTATCAGACCAGTAATAGAGTGCAGTGCTCCCTTTTGCATGTACCTCACCAGACACCTGCAGCAGCTGGAGAGACCCAAGAGGTTTTTCATCAAGAAAATCCAGGGACTTCAATACATGACCTGCATGTACAGACTGAAGGCCCTGCCAATGTACTTTGTATTGTGTAGACTGCTGAGAGGCAACTTGTGCCTGGCCTACAGAGCACTTTTAACCCTGCCTTAATGGAAATACTGCACCTCTGTAAATCAAATAGAACAGGACTCACTCGTTGTAGGGGCCTTAACCTAGCCTGCAACATCAGCAAGACATGCTGGAGAGACAGATATGTCTCCAAAAGTTTGCAACTGCTATGGACCGAACTCCAAATTCATGTGAATCTGAACTCTTCAATGACCCAATTTAAGCATAACTTGGACAGTTGTATGAGAAATTGTAAATTTACCCTGTGTTTTCACCTTTGACGGTCTTAGGATCAACCAGTGCTGATCATGATTTCGCAGATATGGACTACATATCTTGGTCTGTAAGGGAACAGTGGTACAAGTTGACTAGGCTTGAACAGGCCCTGGGGCCATAAACCTAGTAACCTCTTATGAATGTAGGGCCTTTATGGTAGTAGCCTCATATGAAACTATGAACCTATGCAGGCCTGTTGATGTCTTCTACTATAAGTTCAGCTGCAATCTTGCAAAAGTCAGACTTGTGCTGTGGTGCTTGCTTTAAGTACTTTGTTCTGTAGTTTGTGTACTTAGATACATAGAGGTTCTATTCTCACTACAGTCAGGTGTGTGTGTGTGTGTGTGTGTGTGTGTGTGTGTGTGTGTGTGTGTGTGTGACCTTTTGCTTCACATCACAGAGAGTTGTTTACAGCAGTGTATGGGACACTGTTTTTACCATATTCTCAACAGACAATGCTGATGTCATCAGCTATATCAGAATTTTGGGTTTACAGTCATCTCACCAGGGCATGGTCAGACAGTGGCCTGGAGGACAGGCAGACGTCATCTCATCCTATGCGAGACATATTACAGTGACATGGCTTTTAATCTATCCACATACATCATGGCATGTATTGTAGGCCCTTTGTTATCTCACCTGTAGTCTCTCCAGCTGCTGCACGTGTCTGGTGAGGTACATACAAAAGAGAGCATTATGTTGTATTACTGTTCTGATGAGATTTGATTACAGTGCTGTCATATAGTCCTAATATCTGAATATGATGGCATGACTAATAGTGTGCACCATACATTTGTACTAGAAAAACCATTAAAGAGAGAAGTTGGAAGGTAATGATACACATTGCAGTTTCTGACTTCACAACCCTCACAAGATCAAACAAACAACAGGATGCAAAACAAGGAGAGTAACAAGAGCAACATATTCATGTTTGTGTCATAGCAGTAACTCACCTTTGCTCCCCCCAAAAAGATCAGCCAATGCTTGTTTGTGCCATCCAACCTGCCTGTCAGTCATTGACAACTGCATATCATATTATTCCCAGTTAATATCCTCACACATTTTAAGGCCAGTGATATAGAGTGGCTTACACACTGCATGTCTCAGAGTTCTGGTCAGATAACTGATGAATGACCAAGAAACACAGAAAGGTGTGACAGAACTGTATATTTGCAAGCAATAATTATAACAGGTTGTGTGATCGCTAAGTGCACTGTGTCCAAATATAATAAATATAGTAAATACAGTAAATGTACAAAAAACACTTTATGGATGTTCTTCGTCTTCCATTGCTGCAGTCCTAACTATTGGGTATAGTCCGCGTCCAGTCGGCCCGAATACCAGAGTATAAGGCTGACGTCGGTCAGGGCGCATTAGACTGACGTCAGTACGTCAGGGTACTAATGCGCATGACCGACGTCATATCCTCAGTCTTTTTTGCCGCATGGTCCGATGCAGAAGCAGTTTTGCGAGTGCAGGTTGGCGTTCTGAAATATTTCCGAAACCGGAGTTTCAGACCGAAACAGAGTTGGCTAAGTACCCTGTTGGGGAACATTTTGGTTTTTTCTTGCCTCAGTATTTTACCGGATGTCAGAAAAAGTGAATAACTGTATTTCTTGTGGGAAACAGATACCTCATAGGGATTACCATACCTTGTGTATACCGTGTTTAGGGCCTGAGCACGACGTTGTTGGTTGCCGCTCTTGTGCTAGGTTTAACAAACGCACTATTAAGAGGAGGTTAGACTGTGCCAGGTTAGTGTTTGGGAAGCGTTGCAATTATAAAATGCCGTCGGATGCTCCGACGCCCGCTTCGTCCAAGAAGCGCAAGGACAAAACAGTAAAGCCTAGGGTTGATGAACCGGCAGTCCCGGACGTCGGTTCTTTAGAAGGCTCAGTGGAGCCAGAGGTTTTGCCAGGAGTTTCTATGGAGTCTCAGGCAGAAACTTTACTGTTACAGGATGTGCCTTCTCAGGAGGTAGGCCAGGCTGAGGGGGCTTCTCAGGTTACTGTTCTTCCCTCTCTTCCCAAGGTAGTTAGAGCCTCTCCTTCTGTTGCCAAAACTTCTTTGAGAGGTAGGCCTAGTTCAGCTTCAGTGGGGGCTTCTCCTAGCATTTCGGGTTCTGTACCTAAGAAACATATGCTTAAAATGGCAGAAGATTTGATCACTATGATTAGAGGTTCTATGCCCCGCCTGATAAGAGGCCTAGGGTGGAACCGAGTTTGATAGTTTTGAACAGTGTTCAGAGGCTTCAGAGTCTTCTGGGGAAGACTTGCAGGAGTATCCTACTTATTCTGATTCTGATGTGGATGATTCCACTCCAACAGCTTCTCCTCCTGAGGATTTCTCATTTTCAGAGACTCTGCATTCCATGAGGGAGCACTTTAAATGGGAAGGCCAGGATTACTCTGATTCCAGAAAACGGCTTAGGGAATTCTTGTTTTTGCCCCAGCATAGGCCCTTAGCTATTCCTCCTGTGTTGAATGTGGTGGAAGATGTTTTGCAGAGGCTTCCTGAATCCTGACTCTTTGCCTCCTGCTCCTGTTAAGCCTGATAGGTATTATAGGGTGCCCGAAGCTCATAAGTATTTGTTTAAGAGTCCTAGGGCGGACCCAGAAACTATTTCTCAAGGGCCTAAAGGTGTTAAGGCTTCTGTGGTTAAAAATCCTGTTCCCACTGATAAAGAGGCAAGGGCTTTGGATAGGTGGGGAAAGAAAGTGTATACTTCTTCCACTCTAGCCATGAGAGCGTTGAATTGTCAGTTTCACATGCTAAAATATCAGAATTATCTCCTTTCACAATTAAAATCTAAGGTGGATGCTTTGGCGGAAGGAATTGAGTGTAAAGAGTTGCTGGACTTGGTTCATGTGTCTGAGCAAGTGGGTAAGCATTCTTTGCAATGTGGTTTTGATGCTGTACAGGCCTCCTCGAGGGTGGCTGCTACTAGTTCTGTTCTTCGCAGGCATGCCTGGTTGAAGGATCAGAATTTAGCTGAGCATGTTAAGACAAGGATTTTGGATGCTCCTTTACAGTCTGATGTGTTGTTTGGATCGCCTGTGGAAGCAGTTTTAAAGAAAATGGAGGACAAAGCTAAGTCTATGCAAACTGTTAAAGATTTTTGCAGGTGCAGCCAAGTTTAGTAGAAATTGTCCTGCTAAGGAGTGGACATATCCTGCTTATGATTCCCAGTCTTGGGTTAGGTCTATGCGAGGTAGGGTTAGGGCTCAAGATTCTTTTAGGCCTAGAACAGGAGTTCACCTGCTCAGACTTCTGGTGAGGGCAGGGTCAGTCCTTTCGTAAACAGACCCAATGACCTGTCTTTTCAGCTGCCAGTAGATTCTCGTCTGGCAGCTCCTTTGGGAGGAAGACTGTCTCTTTTCAAAGAAAATTGGGATTTCATTACTCAAGACAAATGGGTGTTGGATATCATTCACCACGGTTACAGATTTTATTTCCATACAATGCCCCCTTTCAAAGGCATGCCAGACGTTCCTCCTCCACAAAGAAAGGAGGCTCACAAACAAGTTTCTCAGTTACTCCAGATGGGGGCCATTCAGCCAGTCCCTGTATCAGAAAGGGGCCTAGGATTTTATTCTCGCCTGTTCCTAGTACCAAAGAAGGGGAACACGTGGAGACCAATTTTGGATTTATCTCTCCTCAACACTTTTCTGGACATTCCCAAGTTCAAGATGTTGACGTTACAACAGCTTTTACCTCTGCTGGGCAAAGATCACTGGATGGTAACTTTAGATCTCAAGGAAGCTTACCTTCATGTGCCTATAAGGCTAAGTTGCAGGAAGTATCTGGTTTCGAGCTGGAAATTCTCATTATCAGTTCTCTGCATTGCCCTTTGGCTTATCTACTGCCCAGAGTATTCACAAAGGTTCTGGCTCCAGTGATAGCTTACTTCAGGCTAAAAGGAATTCAAATCTATCCTTACTTGGACGACTGCCTGATTCTGGCTCAAGAAAAGGAAGACCTTCTACAGCATCTGGAATATGTTATAGCAGTGCTAAGATGCCTAGGGTATTCTGTGAGCGAAATAAAGTCCAGTCTAGTACCCTCTCAAGACATGTGCTTTCTGGGTGTGAGACTGAATACAGCAGCCCAGATGGCCTTTTTAACCCCGGACAAACAAAAGAGTCTGTCACTTTACTTCCATCAGCTATCTCATCAGTCCGTGCTGACTGCAAGGACAGTCCTTCAAGCATTAGGGTTCATGGCATCTTGTATTCTGGTGCTTCCCAATGCCAAACTGCATATGAGGAAGCTACAATGGTATCTCAAAAATGTATGGACACAGCACTGCCAGGATTTGGACACTGTCATTCAAATAATACCTTGCCTTCAAAAAGAATTCTTGTGGTGGGCTCAGGAATGTCACCTAAACAAGGGACTCTCTGTGACCCGGCCAGAGGCAAGTCAGATTTTAACGACAGATGCCTCGGACATTGCTTGGGAGCTCATCTAAATGGAAAGTGGATACAAGACAAGTGGCCTGCCAGACTACAGCATCTACATATCAACCTGAAGGAGATGTTAGCAGTCCAATTTGCATTAATGGCTTTCAAGGAATTACTTCTTCCAGGGCAGGTGTTGATTCTAACAGACAACACAACTGTCATGTGGTACATCAACAAGCAAGGGGAACACATTCTTATCCTCTATGCAGGCAAGCAATGATTTTATGGGAGACTGCGCTAAGCTTGCAACTAACTCTTCAGGCAAGGTTTCTGCCAGGAGCACAGAACTCCTTAGCAGATGTGTTAAGCAGACAAATCATGGATCCCCACGAGTGGAAACTGGATCTTCATGTATTTCAGAAATTGACAGTGTCATGGGGAACTCCAGACATAGATCTGTTCGCTTCTCCACTAAACCACCAGCTGCCAAAGTATTGCACAAAGGGGTTTCATCACACAGCTTGGAAAGTGGATGCTCTGTCTTTCAGTTGGAAAAACCTTCATGTGTATGCCTTTCCACCTCTGCCTCTTCTTCCAAAGGTACTATTAAAGGTCAGACAAGACAGGCCAAGGATGATTTTGATAGCTCCAGATTGGCCTCGGCAACACTGGTACCCACTACTACGGAGTCTGGTAAAGAAGCCTCCATGGCCTTTACCTCTGATTCCTCATCTGTTATCTCAGAAGGACGGTCATCTGCTCAATGTCAAGCTTCACTCTCTTCATCTAACAGCCTGGCATATTCTGTGTTGAAACACAGCAGGTCTCAACTTCCTCAACAAGTTTTAAATGTGATTATGGAAGCTAGAAGACCTAGTACAAGGAGAGTGTACAGAAAAATGGAAGAGATTTTTATTTTGGAGTACAGCAAAGAATTTGGAGATTTCTGAGCCTAATTTGAGTGTGGCTCTTCAATATCTTACTGAGTTATTGGACAAAGGTTTGTCCTTCTCTTCCATTAAGATTCATGCTGCAGCAATTTCAGCTCACTATGATTGTGACCCACCTTTGTTTTCGCATCCTTTGTTCAAGCAGTTTCTTAGAGGGGCAAAGAATATAAGACCCCCGTAGAGCTCCTACTCCTGCTTGGGATCTCAATTTTGTGTTGGAAAAACTTACTCTACAACCTTTTGAGCCTGCAGCTACTGCTGAATTGAAATACTTGTCATGGAAGACTGCTTTTCTGTTGGCTATTACTTCTGCAAGAAGGGTGTCTGAGTTGCAGGCCCTTATGGCAGTAGAGCCCTTTTCGATTTTCCATAAGGATAGGGTATCATTACGTACTAATCCTTCCTTTATGCCTAAGGTGGTTTCTAGTGTGGCTTTAAACCAAACTATTCATTTGCCTACGTTTTATGCAGACCCTCAAAATAAAGGGGAAAAGATTTTGCACACTTTAGATGTACACAGGCAATTGCGTTATTATTTAAGCAGGACTAAGGATTTTAGGCAGTCTCTGCAGTTGTTTGTTTCTTTTGCTTTGAGTTCACAGGGCAAGCCTGTGTCAAAACAAACTATTTCTAGGTGGATTGGCTTTTGCATTGCATTTTGTTATTCCCATCATGGCAAGGAGATTCCAGCTGGGATTAGGCCTCATTCCACTAGGGCTACTGCCACTTCAACAGCATTTCTAAGGGGGGTGCAACTAAGGATATTTTGGAAGCAGCTACTTGGAGTTCAGTGCATACTTTCTCTAAGCATTATCACCTTCCTATCTACTCTAAGTCTAGGGCTGGTTTTGCCACAGCTGTTTTGCAAGGCATGTTGTCAGCTCCTACTTCTTTATGATTTGCCAGCCTCCCTTACCTCTGCTTTGGGATTCTACCCAATAGTTAGGACTGCAGCAATGGAAGACGAAGAACATAGTACAGTTTTGTACCTACCATAAATGTAGATGTTCGAGGATTCCATTGCTGCAGTCCAATTTACCTCCCTCCTTCCCTCTGTGTTTAGGGGTGATTATGTAGGTGAGTTTAAATGCTTATATTTTTGTATATATTCTTGTATATATTGTACATGTTTTTGGTGCAGGTATTTTGGGACTTGTCTTTTTAGGGTCTTCTGACATCTGGGGCAAGAAAAGACTGAGGATATGACGTCGGTCATGCGCATTAGTACCCTGACGTACTGACGTCAGTCTAATGCGCCCTGACCGACGTCAGCCTTATACTCTGGTATTCGGGCCGACTGGACGCGGACTATACCCAATAGTTAGGACTGCAGCAATGGAATCCTCGAACATCTACATTTATGGTAGGTACAAAACTGTACTTTTTATATCAGTGTACATTCTGTTGCAGTTGGTTGTGTGAAGAATGACTTCAGTTCTTTGCTGCAAAGCTGTTTGTATGGCAAAGAGGGATAAGGCACCCATCCTGTTTTCTGCAGGTGGATTGGAGTGAGAGTTGAACTCCAGACCTATGTAGACATATCTCATGTCTACTAACATTTTCTTTTGTGTATGTCATAGATTGATTTTCCTCATTTCAACTATTTTTCTTTCTTTTTTTTTTTTTTGGCCAGTGTTTGCTGCGCGATGCATGATTTACTCAAACACTGAAACCAGAGAAAAAAGAATGTCAGGTTTGGCTGTGCTCATCTCATTTGCTCAAAGCACAACAGTGTGGAAACTGAAAAAGTGGACCACCCAGAAAGTAGACAGCCAAAAATAGAAACTGGATTCTTTCAATTAATGCTGTTGGGCATCGCACAAAGCTGTTAAGTGGCATTGCACTATGGTTAACATTGAAATCTTTACAATGATTATAGTAAATTAAGGCATGTCCTGTAACTAGCCCTGTGACAGCAGGTCTAAGTGTAGGGCTGGCGTCCAGATGGTTCTGGGTTCTAGTAGAGGGTGTGCAACCTTTGGTTTACTGTTGTTGCATTGCAGTTTATAGCAATGAACAGCAACATAGACAAGTATTTTCTCAGCCTCCTTGTGGCAACAGTTGTTAGTGTAGGACTACCATACTCATGGTCCTGGGTTCAAATGCAGCATATTTCATATACTTTTAATATTGCTCCACTTCCCATTATAGTCAATATCACTTATAACACTTGACATAACCAGCTGATATTACTTATATGAGTGAGGGCTGAGACAATGGTATTGTGTCTGTTAGTTATTTATTTAGGTATTATCCATTTTTTATCAAATATATGATGATGGGTATACTATGTACTATCTTCCTGTAAGTATGTATGTTATGTAGTCCAGTCTCACCTTCATTCTTACCCGTGGGTTCGGAGCCGAACCTCGGCTCTGACTCAGCCATGCTCTAGTTCGAAGTCTTCAATTGTCCCGTGGCTAAGAGGTATCCCATCATGCAACAGGTCTATTCCCCAGATCTCGTTTGCCACTCGTTAAGCTCAGATGTGGTCTCGCTTTTGGACGTGGCAAAGTATATTGTTTATAAATTTTTTTATAAACATTTGACTTAGGCTCAAAAACGCTATTTTCATAGCTCTGTGTGTCTGGTAGTGGTATTTTACCGCCTGTATTTGTTTCTCTGGCTGTTTTGTGTGTCCTTGTCTGGCTGTTTGGGTATCCCGTTCGTTTTCTTTTCCCCATGGGCTAGGCCCATTTAAGTTAGAGGACCTAGTCCTCCCTGTTGTTTTCCCGCAGGTTTCTTGGCCTTTGGGTTAGAGGCTCTGTTTCTCATTAGCTGGGTCTAGTGCACGTACATATTAATTTGTTCCTTTCAGCATGTCCAAGGATCCTAAGGAACACAGGCCTTCGGGCTTTAAAAATTGTGTTGAATGCAGCAATAAAATGTTGTTAACTGATGGGCACTCTGTGTGCTTGTACTGCTTGGGCTCTATTCACCTCCAAGAGTCCTGCTTGTTTTGTCATTCCTTTAGTCCCCGTGTGCTACAGGAGAGGAAGAACAAGCTCATTTTGAAGGGACTGCTTAAGCACCCTGAGGAAGACTTGGCTAAGTCTTCCAGTGCATTAACCTGTCCAGCTAAAAAAGACATCCAAGAAGCCCTCTCTGGCTCCGTCTGTTTCTTCGGAGCCGCCAGAGAAAGTGGCTAGAACAGCTTCTCCTTTGGTTCCATCGCCATCGGTGACGAAAGAAGTTAGTCTCTTGTCTAAGTCCATATCGGCTCCCAGCCTTTCGGAGCCGGTCACGGATATTTTGGTTCGGAGCCGGTCTCCAGTTTTTCGACCGGGTTCTCCTTCATGCAAGTCCCCTTCTGTAGGGAAATCCAGATCTCCTACTTTATCTTCCAGGTCTTCCAGGACCCTTTCCGATGAGGACGTTGATAGGGTGGTGAAGAAACTGCTTCAGTCATTGGTGTTGGCCAAATTGATTTCGGCTCTGACCCAATTGGTTCCAGAGCCTATGGCCTCTTCATCCTTTGTTGTTCCTCCTCCAAGCCTTTCTCGGCCTTCGGAGCCAGAGTTGTCGGTTCCGTCGGGTGCCATTAGGTCGGTTCCAGTAGCATCACCTGGCTTCTCGGTTCCGATTTCCGCTCCGACCCCATCGGCTCCGTCCACGGGGTCTAGGGTCAACGGTTTTCCGGTTGGACCTGAGGGGGAGGGATCGGCACGATCTTCATCAGTTCCGAGCCTTCCTCTCGGCGCTTCGGCTCGAGTGAGCTTGGACCTGACATCTGCTTTGACCTCATCTCCTCGGTGCCGAGGGCTACTACTGTTTCCCCTACAGTTAGTCGGCCTTCAGAGCCGGGGGGGGGTTCAGCCTTTGAGGTTATGAGGAGCATGCTGGCCAGGTCGTCAGCTGCATCCTATGGCATCAATACTCTGCCCCCTCCAGCACCAGTGTCAGTTTTGGTTCACGCTCTATCCTTGGGCAGTGGAGACCCTAAGCCTCAGGATACCTCTATGAGTGGTCCCCAACTTTCTGACGTCTTCCCAGAGTTTTTGCCTGAGGAGCCCGCTAGAAAGAGATTGTGTAATAGGAAACACCTTGACTCCCCGGATGAGTCTCTAATGTTGGACATTGACCTCGAGGAGTCAATGGGGATCCCCCAAGTCATCTTCTGAAGATATCTCTTTTTCAGATATCCTGGAGATCTTGAAGCAGAGAGGCGGCTGGCCTTCCAAACCCCCTTCTGATGAGGCGTCAGTGTTTCTGAAGGCTTTCGGGTCTCAACCCTCCGTCTCTTGGGTTTTTCCCCCTTTTGATGAGCTATTAGACCTTGTCTGTTGAAAGGTGTGCGAAACTCCTGACACTGTAGAACCGGTCCCAAGGAGACCCAATAAGTTTTTGTCGCCCCCCCCCCCCCGACAAGGAGTATCTATCTAAAGGCGTTCCAGTAGATGCCATGGTGGTGGCAGTGGCCACCAAGAAGGAACTTGCTGAAACTTCATCTACTGTCCATCCACCTAACAAGTAGTCCTGGGCTATGGACAGGTATGGGAAGCGTGTTTTTACCTCAGTGGCCTTTACACTGCGGTCGCTGAACTACTTGATGCATTTTACGAGGCTCCAGAGAGATCTCCTAAAAGAGCTGGGAGATTCTCTACAGGGTAACATTTCTGATGCCGTGGCACAGAAGGTCAGTGCATAGATGTCTACTTTAAATTCCCTTACCAACTCCTCCATGAGGCTGATCTCATATGCAGCCAACGGAGCGAGTAGGGCTGCGGGTTACGGAGTCTCTCTTAGGAGACACTCCTGGATGTGCCTGTGCAATTTCGCATAGGCCTTCAAGTCTACGTTCACCAGTGCCACATTTGATGGTTCATCGTTGTTCAGAACCAAGGTGAAGGACACTCTCACTAGGTGTGAGCAGGAAGGAAAAACCCTGTCTGCCGTGGAAGTCTGTTTTTCCATCCCTTCTAGACCTTATCCCAAGGGCCAGAAGGGTGGGAAGATGTGGTTCAGGAAGTCGCAGAGGATTTTTCAGGGCGCATAATGTGATTTCCCCCTCCGAAGGCAGGTAGACACCGCCCTAGAGGCACAGGAGGCCCGCGTAACCAGGGGGACCGTGATTCCTTTCATGAGTCTCCCTACCAGCGCTCCTGAAGGGAGGCCCGACTGTGCGTCTCTGGAGCCGGTCGGGTGTCGCATTTCTTTATACCCAGAAGCCTGGCAAGAAGTCACCCAAGATGAGTGGGTATTAAAGATAATTTCCAGAGGTTATCATATTCCCTTCTCTTCTCCCCTCCCGCCATCCAAGAGAATCCCAGATGTTCTACCCATTCACAGGGATTCCGCAACTTTAGAAATAAGAAAGTTGCTTTCAAAGGGAGCCATCCAGCCTGTCCCCGCAGACCAAGTAGGATTAGGGACTTCAGATTCTTTTTGGTGCAGAAAAGAACAGGGGACCTGAGACCCATCTTGGATCTCAGCCGATTGAACCTTCATGTGCAAAAGTCCAAGTTCCACATGGTCACCTTACAGTCAGTATTCCCTCTGTTAGGGAAATATGTGTGGAGGTGCTCCATCGACCTCAAAGATGCTTACTACCATATCAAGATGGGACAGGGCATCGAGAAGTCATTTACGCTTCCGGCTGGGAGCCAGTCATTTTCAGTTTCACGCTCTGCCCTTTGGGTCTCACCACAGCCCCCAGGGTGTTCAAATGCATGGCAGTGGTAATGGCTCACTTGAGACATCAGGGATTCTAAGTGTTTCCGTACCTAGATGACTGGCTCCTTTCTGCCACCACCAGGCATCTACTGTTATAGACCAGGGACTCCACCATTACACTGTGCCAACAGATAGGAATTACTCTAAATTGGAAAAAATCTGCCTTGTTGCCCTCGCAGCGTGTCACTTTTATCGGTGCCGAACTAGATTCGGTGCTCATGAGGGTCTTCTTACCAGAGGAGAGAATTCAGGCTCTACAACAGCAGGTCTACGCCTTACTACCACTGAGGAAGGTCAGGGCAAAGGTGGTTCTCAAATTATTAGGGACCATGGTTGCCACGATCATGCTAGTTCCCCTTGCCAGACTACACAGGAGGGTTCTTCAGTGGCTGTTTTATGCCCAATGGTCATGCAGCATCTTCCACTCTCCCATTTTATTCTGATTATGGACACATGCAAGCGGGATCTACGCTGGTGGCTTCAGGCTAGCAATCTCAACGTGGGCAAGCCCTTTGTCCCATCTTCTCCAGTTGCCACGGTGACCACAGATGCCTCCCAGATCGGGTGGGGGGGCATTATCTTGGCAGGACTGTCCAAGGCACGTGGCAGGATCATAAGACCCATTTGCATATCAATGTCTTGGAGATGAGAGCAGTGCTATTAGCGTTGCAAGCACTTCAGAGCTCTCTCCGTCTAGGGACAATTGCAATCCACTCAGACATGTTGGTAGTGTGGTAACTGAACAAACAGTGAGGAACCAAATCTTATCCCCTTTGCAGAGAGGCACTTCGAGTTTGGCAGTGGGCGGTGTCTTCCCAGTGCTTTCTGGTTGCAACGCATGTACCGGGGAAGTCCAACATGATTGCCGACAGGCTGAGCATAGCTATCCTAATGCCTCACGAGTGGTTCCTGAACAATTATGTTGCGGAAGAGATATTCCACAGATGGGGTCAGCCTTACTGCGATCTGTTTGCCAGCCCCCTCAATGCCGAATGCAGCAGCTACTTCACCCTTATCCCCCTGGAGGGGGAGACACCCATGGACTCTCTGGCTCACGATTGGCCCACCGGGCTTCTCTACGCCTTTCCACCGTTACCTCTGATATCAGAGGTCATTCAGAAAGCACAGTCTTTAGGGAGCAAAATGATACTCCTTGCTCCACACTGGCCTCGTCAGATTTGGTTTCCCTTCCTTCAACCCTATCTAATGGACAAGCCCTGGATTCTGGACCCAGTTACGGATCTGCTGACTCGTATGTCAGGACAGTTCCATCCCTCCATCCAGACCCTCAGGTTGACAGCTTGGCTGCTTCAGTTCTGTCCTTAGTCAGGCTTCATTATTTTTTCCCCGGAAGTGGTCCATATTCTATCATCTTCCCACAAGCTTTCTACCAGGAAGATTTATTCCAGTAAATGGAAGAGATTTTCTCTTTGAGCCCATGAGAGACATATTGATCTTTATACAGCGCCTATTTCGGCAATACTGGAATTTCTTTCTCAACTGTTTAGTCAGGGTTCAGCTATGGCAACCATTAAAGTGCAATTGGCAGCAATTTCTACCTTTCTCGTTGCTAATGAGCCCAACATTATGGCTCATAGGCTTTGTAGAGCTTTTATGAGAGGGATATTGTTAGTCCAACCTCCAGTCTTTGATCCAGTGATGCCATGGGACCTCAGTTTTGTACTACACAAGCTCACCTCAACTCCCTTTGAGCCCGCAGCTACGTATGACATTCGCTTCTTGTCATGGAAGACAGTATTCTTGGTAGCCATAACTTCAGCTAGCCGGGTCTCTGAACTCCAAGCATTATCGATTAGGCCACCTTATTTGGTGTTCCACAAAGATAGGGTCTCCTTAAGAACCTATCCTTCCTTTGTTCCAAAGGTTGCCTCTGTTGTCAATATCAACCAATCCATTGAGTTGCCTGTGTTTTTTCCTGAATTCTCCAACAAGGCTGAATTTAAGTTTCATCAGCTGGATGTTCACAGACAATTGTGTTTCTATTTATGTAGGACAAAAGATTTCAGGAAATCAGATCAAATGTTTGTCTCGTTGTCAGACACTAGACTTGGGGTTACGGTTTCTAAGGTAACCTTGTCTCGCTGGATCTCCGATTGCATCTCATTTATTTATGCTTCCATTGGCAAAGAATTACCCTTTAAAGTGAAGGCTCATTCTACACGTTCTGTGGCTACCTGAACTGCGTTTCAGGCTAGGATGTCTATGGATGATATTTGTGCTGCAGCAATGTGGGCTTCACCTCATACCTTTATTAGTCACTACAAATTAGATCTGGTCTCTAGAGGCAGATCTTCCTTTGATTCCACGGTGCTCGAGTATTTTTCACTGAGCCACTCAAGATCAAGGTGAATGCTGTCCCACGGCTAAGAATGAAGGCGAGATTGGACTACATAACATCAAGAAGTTATGTACTCACCATAACGTTCGATGTATATAGTCTATCTCGCCTTACATTCTTACTAACCCTCCCTCCTTCCCCCTCCTGGAGGACCTGGAGATATTGTCTCTAGGTATCAGTAGTCCTTTCTTTTGGGGTGGTTGTTCACCTCAGTGTGTATGTGTGTGAGCTTGCAGCAAACAAGATCTGGGGAATAGACCTGTTGCATGATGGGATACCTCTTAGCCACGAGCCAGTTGAAGACTTCGAGCTAGAGTATGGCCGAGTCGGAGCCCACGGGTATGAATGTAAGGCGAGATGGACAACATACATCGAATATTATGGTGAGTACATAACTTCTTGTTCTGCTGTCAGGACCAGCATGGCCTTCACATTTGACTAACACAATTACACAAATGTCTGTACATAAGATAACCGTGAAATTACATTGCTTGCCACTGTTGTGCACCACCTACCATCACACAAACATGGTGCTCAGCAGTGCGCACCGTGAGTACTGTGTTTGTGCCATGGTGAGGTGCAACATTTTCAAACAATGTGCACACTCCCAGTAAACACAGTAACTGGAATTGGTGGGAAACCATCAGTTGCCATTGCTCTTGATTCATGGTGGGCATGGCAGGTGTTCATGGAGAGGGTGTGAGATTTAGGGCTCAGAGATGAGGTGTCCAGGTGTCTGAGGTTTTTGTTGGGCTCCTAGTGAAACACCACAGTGCCAGGTCGGTGCAGGGGGACTGTTTTGGAACCCAGTATAAGTCAGAGGCTTGGGATGGTTTGGCCAGGGCTGTAGCCAGTGCCACTGACATCTCCCACACTGGTGAGTAGTGTAGGCATCACTACTGTGACCTCTGGAGGAGGACAAGGGGTACTTTCGTCCATTACCACCATTATTTTTTGTAATCGCAATTATTCAATATTTTATTTTTAATGTTCACTTAAGCTGTTACTTTTGTAAACTTTCTATCTAGTATTGTTTAACTTTTCTCCCCGGGCCTTTGCTGAAAAAGGGCTCTGGCTCAGTTGGACATTCCTGGTCAACAAACATCAAATAAATAATAAGTAAATAAATAAGTAAGTATAGGAGGAGGACATCTCCTCACAGATGTGGAAGTATCAACTACAGAGAGTACTTGTAAGGCTTAAAAGCAGAATACAAGTAAGACTGGTATTCATAATGGTGTTCTGTTTTGTTCTATTTTCCACAGCTGCCATGGAAAGGGAGTTCAATGTTAGGACCCATGGTGCTACATTGGCAAGGATGAGGGAGGTATGTAGTATGTATGCAGCAGAAGAGTAGTAGTAGTCTTATTTTTCTTTTGGCTGTTCCCATTAGGGGTTGCCACAGTGGATCAATTTCCATTTCTTCCTGTCCTCTGCATCTTGCTCTCTCACACCAACCACATGCATGTCCTCTATCTCACCACATCCATAAACCTTATTATAGGCCTTCCTCTTTTCCTCTTACCTGACAGCTCCATCCTTTGCATCCTTCTCCCAATGTACCCAGTATCCTTCCTCAGCACGTGTCCATACCAATGCAATCTCGCCTTTCTGGCTTTGTCTCCAAACTGTCCAACCTGAGCTGACCCTCTAATATACTCATTTCTAATCCTGTCCATCCTTGTCACACCCAGTGCAAATCTTAACGTCTTTAACTCTGCCACCTCCAGCTCTGACTCCTGTCTTTTTGTCAGTGCCACCATCTCCAACCCGTATAACATAGCTGGTCTCACTACCATCTTGTAGTCCTTCCCTTTCACTCTTATTGGTACCTGTGTGTCACAGATCAATCCTGACACTCTTCTCCACCCACTCCACCCTGCCTGCACTCTCTCCTTCACCTCTCTTCCCCACTCACCATTACTCTGAACTGTTGATCCCAAGTATTTAAAGTAATACACCTTCGCCAACTCTACTCTCTGCATCTTCACCATTCCTCTGTCCTCCCTCTCATTCACACATATATATTCTGTCTTATTCCTGCTGACCTTCGTTCCTCTCCCCTCTAGAGCATATCTCCACCTCTCCAGGGTCTCCGTAATGTGTTCCCTACTCTCACTATAAATCACAATGTTATCCGCAAATGTCGTAGTCCACTGGGGACACCTGTCTGATCTCATTTGTCAACCTGTCCATCACCATTCCAAATAAAAAACAGCTCAGAGCTGATCCTTGATATAATCCCACCTCCACCTTGAAATCATCTATCACTCATACCACAGACCTCACCACTGTCGCACTGCACTCGTACATATCCTGTACCACTCTTACATACTTCTCTACTACTCCCATCTTCCTCATTCAATACCACAACTCCTCTCTAGGCACCCTGTTATATGCTTTCTCTAAGTCCACAAAGACACTATACAACTCATTCTGACCTCCTCTGTACGTTTCCATCACCACCCTCAGACCAAACATCAAATCTGTAGTGCTGTTTCCTGGCATGAAACCGTACTGCTGCTCACTAATCATCACCTCCCTTCTTAACCTAGCTTCCACTACTCTTTCCCATAATTTCATGACATGACTGATCAGTGTTATTCCTCTGTGGTTACTACAGCTCTGCACGTCACCCTTATTCTTAAAAATCGGTACCAATACACTTCTCCACACCTCAGGCATTCTCTCACCTTCCAAGATTTTTTTAAACAGTTTGGTTAAAAACCCCACTGCCATCTCTCCTAAGCACCTCCATGCTTCCACAGATATGTCATCTGGACTAACAGACTTTCCATTCTTCATCCTCTTCATAGCTGTCCTTACTTCCTCTTGCTAATCCACTGGATTTCCTGATTCACTATCCCCACATCATCCAGCCTTCTCTCTCTAATTATCTTCTTTCATCAGCCCCTCAAAGTGCTTTTTCCATCTGTTCTACACACACTCCTTGCTTGTGAGTATGTTTCCCTCATTATCCTTTATCACCCTAACCTGCTGCACATCTTTCCCAGCTCGGTCCCTCTGTCTAGCCAATCGATACAGGTCCTTTTCTCCCTTCTTAGTATCCAACCTTTCATACAACTCGCCATACTCCTTATCCTTAGCCTTCGCCACCTCTCTCTTCACCATACGCCTTATCTCCTTGTACTCTTGTCTACTTTCTTCATCTCTCTGACAATCCCACTTCTTCTTCACCAACCTCTTTCTCTGTATATTCTCGTGTACTTCCTCATTCCACCACCAGATCTCCTTGTCCTCCTTTCTCTACCCAGATGTCACATCAAGCACCTTTCTAGCTGTCTCCCTTGCCACCTCTGCTGTGGTTGCCCATCTATCTGGTAACTCTTTACTGCCACCCAGTGCCTGTCTTAACTCTTCCCTGAACTCCACCGGTTATCCTTTTTCAGCTTCCACCATTTGATGCTTGGCACTGCCCTCACTGTATTCCTTTTCTCCTTGATTGCCAACATCACCCTATAGAACACTATCCCATTCTGCCTTACTACGCTTTCCCCTGTCACCACTTTGCATTATCCAATCTTCTTCAGACTGGCCCTCTTGCATATGATGTAATCCACCTATGTGCATCTTCCTCCACTCTTGTACATCACCCTATGCGCCTCCCTCTTCTTAAAATATGTATTCACCACATCATCCATGTCCATCCTTTTCGCAAAATCCACTACCATCTCACCTTCTGCATTCCTCTTCTTGACACCATATCTACCCATTATCTCCTCTTCCCCTCAGCAGCATGCCCATTGAAATCCACTCCAGTCACCACTCTCTCACCCTTGGGTACACTCTCCACCACTTCATCCAACTTGCTCCAAAATTTTTCTTTCTCATCCATTGCTCACCCAACTTGCAAAGCATATGCACTAAGAACCTTCATCATCACACCATTGATTTCCAACTTCATAAACATTACTCTATCGAACATTTTTCACCCTCAAAACACTCGACATAGTGTTCCTTCAGGATAACCCCCTACCCCATTTCTTCTCCCATCCACACCATGGCAGTACAGTTTGAACCCACTTCTGATACACCTGGCCTTATTCCCCTTCCATCTGATCTCTTGCGTGCACAATATATCATCCTTTCTTCTGTTTGTTATACCAGCAAACTCTCTCCCTTTACTACTCATACTGCCAACATTCAAAGTTCCTACCCTCACTTCCATACTCCTAACCTTCCTCTTCTCTTCCTGCCTCCAGCCATGCCTTCCCCCTCTTCTCATTCAGCCAGCATTAGCCCAATTTCCACCAGCACCCTGTTGGCTAATAGTACTGGAGGCAGTCTTCGTTAAACCGGGCCTTGACCGATCCATTATGGAAATCTGCAATGTTGTCCGCATATTTGATGTAGCAAAAATTTTACACAGGATGCCCTTCCTGACGTAACTCTCCCCATTTTTCAGGGCTTGGGACCGGCACAAAGAAATACACTGGCTAAGTTAAATATAGCTCGTTTGGTATTTTATACAGTTGTATCAAATTGAGCATGCATATCTCAAGTGTAAAAGTAAGTATGAGTGCATTAGTCTGTAGCACAAACCAAGAGTACAATATTAGGCTTTAGTCAGAGGTGGTGGGTTCAGATACCACACTTCCCAAGTATATGCAGTACTGTTAATTCTTAAATTATGTGTAACTTAAATGTCTAAAGTAAAAGCTCTACACCAGTGGCAAACATTCCCTGCTGTAGAATTTAATCTGTATAATTGGAACATGCATGTGTGCAATATTTATGCAGATGTAAAGGAATACTTGCTGCAATCTGTAGTAAAGTGTGCATCTGTTTGAAGCTGGTAGTCTTAAAAGTAATGGTTATCTGTTAGGTGGTGGTAGTCTTAACAGTAAAGGTTAAGATAATGGAGTCAAATAATTGTATTAATGCATTGTATTTTACATATGAAGGTACTAGTCTTATCTCTTTTTTTTTTCTCTCACTCCAACCCTTATCTCTCGCATTTTTTTGTTGTTTTGCATTATTTTGTGTTGTAAAAAGGTGTCCATGTCAACCATGTATGCCATATCTCGAAATGCTCCACAGCACAGTGGGGTAGGCCTGCCCCGGCACCATTACCCAACAGTAGTGGGAGCCAACCTGGCCGCACCACATCTGCTGCCTCTGCAGTACCTACCCCCATAGGTAGTTCTGCCCTGGAGGATAGCCCAGTGGTTCCCTCCAGGACCAGTGACAGAGGTGGTGAGTTTATCACCTGTGCTGAACTGCCATGGATGGTACATAGGGTTGTGCGCTGCACTGTCGATGCACACCTATGCCGGATGGCAGAACTACTCTCCCTCATTTTATGTAGGACCAAGAGGAGGAGGAGAAGGAGATGTCAAGCGCTGCAACCAATGCTGGAGTGAGATGGCATTGGTGACAGTCCAGTGGGTGAGGAATTGATTTTCACTGTCATCCAGCTTGATGACCATGGGTCCTGGATGTCCCTACCCTCACTCCATCCATGGTGTCCACCAAACTCGTGTCCATCACCATCCCTATGTCTTGTCTTGTTTGTCTTGTCTCTTTGCATTTACTTTCACTTTTTATCTATACAACTGGTGATATATTTATTTGGAGGACTAACCCTTTATGGTAAAGCCAGCGGATATTTTGACTTTTTCTGTGAAGTTTCTTTGCATTTACTTCCTCAACTACCCAACTTACCAGACCCAGACATAGCTGTGTCCCTTCTCCAACATTCCTCTCTGTCTCGGAAAAAAAAAGTGCACCTGTCCCATAAAAAAAAAAAAAAAAAAAAAAATCATCCCATACATTGCTGTCCATTTTGTACATGTGTCTTCATGACACGCTTGATTTAGTCCAGTTGGCTTTTCAACATGACTGTGTTGTGGTCACCCCTCTCTCTGGAGGTGCCAGTCCAAATTCAGTTAATATTATGCATATATTATCAATTTTTACTGTCGAAGAAATGTATAGCTGTGGTTGTTTCTTACCTCTGTCTTGCACATTCCTGTATCGCTTTCCATTTGTTCTTCCCCCTGCTTCCTCCCCATTTCACTGCTGTCCTATCTTCCCCATTTCTTTTCCTTAATGCTTTGTTGCACAGTGGTAGGCATCATGCACCAATGGTAATATGAAAGTACTTTAAAGTGTTAGATATAGCTTATTTGAGCCCAGTACCATCTGTCCCCAAAAAGGAATGTATCACTGTATTAAGTGCATTAACACCTGCTGCCACAGAGTCAGTTAAGCAGCAGCTGTAGTCCAGAGACACAATACTAACTGTCAGACTTTAGCATTGTGGTTTGTGTTTGCGCACTGCTTAGCTACGTGCAAACATATGTATCTCACATGTGTATGCACTTTGCTACCTGTCACACAACCTGCAACTTGCCACTCTAGGGAAACATATATATTATGCTTTATTTCTGCTGTTTACTGTCCATTTCCTTTTTATGACATGCAATTACATGTAAAAACATTGCAAACTGAGGGCCCATATTTAAGTGTGTCATATATTTAAAATACATCCATGTGTTGGCACCCCACCAAGCAGTACAACCCTGGGGTCTCAGCACTTTTTCCACACATATATCAAACACACAACAAAATGTAATATCAAATATTGTGTGCTATGCAATGCATATCAATCTGGTAACATGCAGAACTACAGCTACTGACCCATACACCTAAAAAGCCTCATCTGGAAGGCTACTACAGGAATCAGCATGGACCATATCCACAGGGGCAGAGGTGACCTCCAACACACTTGACCTGACCCATCTTGATTTTGGCAAGTGTAGATCTTGCTTATTGACCCTTGTGGAATTCTTGGATACTGACCCCAAAGACTTGGATGAGGGATAACAGGACATACCGCCTATGTGGAGTTATTCAATGCCTTTGACACTATCCCCCATTAATGTCTCATAGTGAAGATCTCCCATCTGGGAGTTAGAGCATACAGTACTGGATGGATAGTCAGCTGGTTCAATGACAGAACACACATTTCAAAGCTGGGGACTGCACCTCCACCACTGGCCTTCTCACCAGTGGAATACCACAAGGATCTCTGCTGGGCCTTTAACTGTATGGGAAATACTTCCCTGAAGCACAGGCAACAGTAGATGGCTTGTGGTTTACCAAGTTTGCAGGTGACTGTTAACTGGATGCACTCATATAGAGTCCCCCAATGATGGTAACATATTACAGTAGGGGGCTGACACACACTGATGATTGGTGACAAACTCACGGACTGAACATTAATTGTATTTATTTATTTATTGACATTTGGTGACTAGGAAAGTTCGACTGGGTCAGAAACCCATTTTCAGTGGAGGCCCGGGGAGAAAAGCTCCATAGTACAAAGTTTAGACATTTAGAGTTTAAACTATATCATTATCAGTACTTAGCATGTATCTTTGACCATAGATTAAAGTACATTATTGACAATAAATATATACTATCTGAAACATTTGTGCAATCAAGAAAAGAGTAACTTTTAACAATGTTATTAAAAGCGAAATTATATTAGTTGACAAAAACAGTTTAGAGAGAGAGCTTGATTACTGAGCTTTCAAACCAGTTTTGAAATTCTAAAATTTTTGATTTATAAGTCACAGAGATAAAAGCTTAGTTTGAGAAAGTCAAGCGTTCATAGTAAAGGAAGTTTTGGATGGAAGAGGAGTATAGTGGTGAAGGGGAGATAGTAGAAAAGATTGCTTTAGGCTGTATTGATTGAAGATTATAGTATGGGAAAGGTTAACTGAGCAGTGTTATAGCGCGAAATGGGAGAAGTTTATGGTGAGTATGAGTGTGGAAGTTAATCAGGATAAAGTGAGAAGAAAGTTGAGTGTAAGGGGAACTCAAAATGTAGTGCGAGATAAATTGAGAAGAAAGTTTATTGTAAGGGGTACTCAAGATATAATGGAACTCAAAAGTATAATGAACGGTGGAAGTACTGATTGTAAGCTTAGAAGATAAAAAGTAGATAGATGGCTTAATGGTAGTTATTAATATAAGAAGGCACAGGGGTAAGAGGAAAAAAACGGTCTGGGTATTAAGTGAAATTGATATGTTTAGGCTTAGGAGCATAAATAGATTTGAGTGTTTAGATAGTAGTTTTTCAAAGTCAATTTCAAGGTCTTGAGGGATTCGATAGCACAGATATTTGGTGGTAAGGCATTCTATAGCGTAGCAATGGCGTGGAAGTAGTTTGTTAGTGGAATGAAGGGTTCCGGGTGGGGTGTAAGGCAACAGAATAGATTTCAGTGCAGGGCAGCTGTCTGGCTTGTAGATTATTTTATGAGCCATAGAGAGTTGCACTAGAGTCAGGTAGTGAGGGAATTCTAGTCACTTTAGTTTTCTTAGCACATTACAATGATGAGTACGGTAAGGTACACCAGTTGCAAATTTGGCAATTCTGTGATAGCACAATTGTAGTTTATTCTTTAGAGTTGTTTGAAGGTTAGTAAGAATGGGAGGGGGGACCCATATAGGAAGAGAGGAAGTAGGAGGTTGTTAGCTAGGGTTATTTTAGTGGGAGCATCCATGTATTGTTTACGTCTGTAAAGATTGCCTAGTTTGATGTGAGGTTTTTTTTTATTATTTCAGATATATGTAGTTCGAAGGTGAGCTTATCTGTGGTGATACCTAGAAGTTTGCCTTGGGTTACTATTTCAATCTAAGTTTTGTTTTGTAAATAAAGTTTGAAATCAAATGTAAATGTCTTAGGAGAAAACAATAGAAGCTTAGTTTTATTTGGATTAAGTAGTAGTTGTGCATCATTTAACCAGGTTTCTATTGAAGTAAAGGCAGTTTGTGTAATAGTTAAGAGGTGACTGGGGTTATTGGAAGAAGAGATAATAGTGCCGTCATCGGTGTATTAGATGATTGTGCTTTGGGTGGAGGCAGTATGAAGTTTGTTGATGAATATATTAAAAAGCAGGGGTCCAAGAATAGATCCGTGAGGGACTCCTGTACTGTTTATTTGGAACTGGATATGCTAGTTTGCCATTTGACACATTGTTGCCTCTCGATTAAGTAGTTGAAAAAACATTTATGAGAACTGAGTTAAGTATACAATGACTGTTTGTCACCTTTGTCAGTGAAGTACCCCTGCTAATTATGATATACATTGCATCTCCCTAAGCTCAAACACAGTGTTGTGAGACTTAGGAACAAATGTTGATAGCAGTCTACACTTTCATCACTATGTGCCCATACTGGTGACACACACAATCTGCATTTCGCAGATCATACATATGGACATCACATCCAAGACTAGGGTAATCATACCTCTGCTGTACTCTACCCTTATCACACCAATAACAGAATACAATGCTGACATCTCTCAGTAGCTCACCAGACACCTACAGCAATTAGAGAGAACACAGGGTTGTGCCTGGGAGACTCCCAAGCCTCCATACATGGAAAGACTGACACTGTACTCTGTGTCATGCAGGCTGCTGAGAGGTGACCTATGACTGCCCCACAGAGCAATCTGAGTCTGCCCTTCTGGAAATGGAGATCTGCAATTCAAATGGGACAACTTTAATTCACCCCAGGGTTCTCGACCTAGTCTGTGACATAAACAGAATATGCTGGGAAGACAGATGTATCCCACAGCGATTCACACTCCTCTGTAACAGACACCCAGTGCATGTGAAGCAGTGGTCCTCAATGACCTTGTTCAAGTGCAAACTTAATTACTGGTTGAGTGATTGTAAAGCCACCTCTGGGCTGGCACCTATGTCCCTCATGGACAGAGCCAGTTGGTGCTGCCCACAAACATGTTCTGCTCAATAAAGGTACTTGTGTTTTTACACAGCTAAACTTCTAAACACCCTAGTGCTTTTAGGATAGTAGCCTCATATGAACCTATAAAGCTATGTGCCTATGCAGGCCTCACAACCTGTTGTCATCTACTGTAAGTTCATCTGCACTGTTGTATAAACCAGACTTGTGCCATGGCACGTTAAGTACTGTGTTCTGTAGTCTGTGTTCTCTAGTTAGGTAGGGGCTCTTTTCTTACTTCAGTCAACTGTGTGTGTCTACACAGCAGAGCAGAGGTGTGTATCCTAGAGTTACTTCTCCAATTAAATTGATTGCCAGTATTTTGATACTTGCTCATGCCTACACTTCCATTTCATACAGGCCTCCCAAGCTCTTGTCTCCCACATGGCCTGCTGATGTCATCTGCTATAAGTTCACCTGCACTCTTGTATAAATCAGACTTGATTTGTGGTGCTTGCATTAAGTACTGTTCTCTCTGTGTACTTAGGTCGGGGTTCTATTCTGACTGCAGTCAAGTGTGTGTGTGTGTGTGTTGGTGTGTGTGTATGTGTGTTTGTGAGCTGCTGCTTGACAGCATGGAGAGCATCTTACACCAGCATGTGTGACACTGTTATTGTCTCCTCAACAGACACTGCTGTCATCAGCTAGAAAGTGTTGTCTGATACACACCAAGTTGGAATTGTGCTGTGGCACTTGCGTAAAGTACTATAATGTTCTTCATGTTTCACTGTTGCAGTCATTACATTTGGGTAATCCTGCTGGCAGGTTGCCCTCAGTCGGCCTGAATTCCAAAGTCCTGGGTCCTGCGTCAGCTGTCGTCGCCCCTTCCCTGACGTCAGGTCGTCAGGGGTATAAAAGAAGCAGCCGACGCCATTTTCTTTAGTCTTTCTTGCCGCGCGGTGCCCAAAGCAGAAGGAGTTCGCAAGTGCCGGTTGGCCAACTCCTGAGATTTTCGAGTTTGAATTTCAGATCCGAAGCCTTCTATAAAGCTAAGTACCCCGTTGGGGAAACTTTTTTCTTGCTCCAGAACCGATGTCAGAAAAAGTTAATAATTGTATTTCTTGTGGGAAGCAAATACCTCATAAGGACTTTCATTCTTACTGTATTCCTTGCCTAGGCCCCGATCATAACTTTCTGGGTTGTCGGTTTTGTACTAGGTTTAACCAATGCACTATTAAGCGTCGGTATGATTTTGCTTTGAACTACTCTGGACGCAGGTTTAATTATCCAGAAATGTCATCGGAAAGCCATCCAACTACCGGAGTTCACAAAAAAAACAAAGAAAAAGAAAGACACCCGAGGCCCAAAACCGACGACGAAGCTTCTCCTAAGCCCGTCGCCAGTTCTCAGTGAGGCGCTTTCGCAGCCCCTGACAACCGCTACTTTAGAGTCGCAGGCCACTACCGACTCCCACGTGGAGTCGGCCATGCCGCTGGAAACTCAAGGTATTGAAGCCTCGGACTTTAATCCTTCAGATGGGTCCGAAGCCGCTGAGCAGGCACTGGCTTCTGAGGGTGTATTCAGACCCAAACATCTATACATTAAACTGACTTCAAAGGCAAAGAAACAAACTCAAGAGCCTCGTCGACAGGCCTCTATGCCCTAAAAACAGATGCTCAAAATGGCCGAAGACTTGATTACCTTGATCAGGGGTTCCCATCCCTCTCCTGATAAGAGGCCTAGGCAAGAGACTGACTATGAATCTTCAGATCAGGTTTCCATTTCTTCTGATTTCTCTTCTGATCAGGAATATTCTTTTCCCCCATGAGGATTATGATGCTGAAGAATCCATACCTTCAGCTTCTCCTCCTGAGGACTATACCTTTGGGGAAACCTTACATACCATGAGGGAGCATTTCCACTGGGAGAGCCAAGATTTTTCAGAATCTAAAAAGAGGCTCAGGGATTTCCTGTTACTACCTCAGCACAAGCCACTTGCCATCCCCATGTTAGACATTGTAGATGTGTTTTCAGAGTCTAGCCTTACCCCTGCCTCCTTACCTCCAGCTCCTGTTAAGCCTGACAGATATTACAGGGTTCCTGACTCACATAAATTCATTTTTAAAAACCCTTCTGCAGACCCAGAAACTATTTCTCAGGGTCCCAAGGGTGTTGAGGCTTCTGCTGCAAAAAACCCTACCCCTTCTGACAGGGATTCTAGGGCACTGGACAGATGGGAAAAAAAGGTTTACACATCTGCTACCTTGGCTATAAGGGCCTTAAACTGTCAGTTTCATATGCTCAAATATCAGCAACATGTCATGGCATTGCTTAAACAGAAAATGTTGTTAAACTCTGAATGTGCAGAAAACAAGGAAATGCAGGATATATTGCATGCAGCTGAACAAGTTGGAAAGCATACTTTGCAATGTGGTTTTGATTCTTTAGAGGCCTCCTGCAGGGCCGCAGTTACAGGCTCTGTAATTAGAAGGCATGCTTGGTTAAAGGAACAAAATCTGCCTGATCATGTGAAAGTTAAATTATTAGATGCACCTTTACAGCATGATTCTTTGTTTGGTGTTAAGGTAGAAGAGGTGTTAAAGAAAATGGAGGACAAGGCTAAATCTATGCAAACGGTCAAAGATTTCTAACAAGTACAGCCACCTAGGTTTAGTAGACACTGGCCAACAAAGAATTGGTCCTTTCCTGTGTCAGACAGACCTCAAAGGGGCAGACACAGATGCCCTAGAGGCAGATCCCAGGCGCAAGGTTCATACAGGTCAAAGCAATGGGGTGCTTCTACCTCCAAAAGTGGAGAAGACAAATCACAACCTTACAGGAAACAGTCCCAATGACTTCCTCCTGCCTGCACCAAGCACTTATTTCTTGGCAGCACCCTTAGGGGGAAAATTAGCACTTTTTTCTCAAAACTGGCGCATTATAACCCAGGACAAGTGGGTTCTAAATATCGTGTCACAAGGCTACAAGTTCCATTTCCATACCCTGCCGAAGGCAAACGGCTGGCCAGATCTGCCAAAAAATCAATGGGCAGAGGCACAAAAACAAGTCTCATCCCTCATGGATATGAGGGCTATTCAACAAGTGCCAGAGCAAGAGTGGGGGCAAGGATTTTACTCAAGACTGTTCTTGGTACCCAGAAAGGACAAGGCCTGGAGGCCAATACTGGACCTATCGATTCTGAACACATACCTGGATATTCCAAAATTCAAAATGTTGACTTTGCAGCAGCTTCTGCCCATGCTGGGCAAGAACGCTTGGCTTGTAACTTTAGACCTAAAAGAGGCATACCTGCATGTCCCAATCAGACAAATATGCAGAAGATACCTCAGATTCAAGGCTGGCTCAATGTATTACCAATTCTCTGCACTGCCCTTTGGCTTATCTACTGCACCCAGGGTCTTCACAAAATGCCTGGCACCAGTAATTGCATTCTGCAGACAAAGAGGAATACAAATATACCCTTACTTGGACGACTGTCTAATTCAAGCAGAGAACAAGGACATCCTTTTACAACATCTGGCATTTGTGAAAAAACTTCTAACATGCCTAGGGTACACAGTCAATGAAAATAAATCAAAACTAGTACCCTCTCAAGAGATAATATTCCTGGGTGCAAGCTTAAATACAACTGCCCAGATGGCTTATCTCACTCCATACAACCAAAGGCAACTGACTACCTATTTCAAAATGTTAGCAACAAAGGCCCAGTTATCTGCAAGAAAAAATCTGCAGGCTTTGGGCTTCATGCATCCTATTAATTCCATATGCAAGACTGCATATGAGGAAACTTCAGTGGTACCTAAAAAGTGTTTGAACTCAACATTGCCACAGCCTGGAAACCATAATTACTCTCATTCCCTGCCTGCAACAGGAGTTTTGATGGTGGGCAAAGGCTTGTCACCAAAACAAGGGACAGCAATTCACATTACCCCAAGCCAGGCAGACACTAACGACGGATGCATCAGATTATGCCTGGGGGGCCCACATGGCAGGAAGATGCATTCAGGGAGCATGGACCTCAAACTAAATGCATCTACATATCAATCAAAAAGAGATGCCAGCTGTTCAAAATGCCCTGACAGCCTTCAAGGACCTACTTCATCCAGGACAACTACTGATAAAGACAGACAACACCACAGTCATGTGGTACATAAACAAGCAGGTGGGCACACATTCTTACCCCCTTTGCAGACTAGCTATGACTTTGTGGGACACAGCATTGACTTACCAAGTACATCTGCAGGCGCAGTTCCTGCCAGGAAGGAAAAATACTCTGGCAGACAAACTAAGCAGAAACCTCATGGATCCCCACGAGTGGCAGCTGGATCCACAAGTCTTCAACATGATAACAAGGAAATGGGGATGTCCGGACATAGATCTATTTGCCTCCCCTCACAACTACCAACTAAAGAGATTCTGCACAAGGATTTATCACAGACAAGCATGGAAAGTGGATGCCCTATCCTTCAGCTGGAAAAAATTATCAGTATATGCCTTTCCCCCTCTGCCTCTCCTCCCCAAGGTACTCCTAAAGGTCAGACAGGAGAAGCCAAAGATGATACTGATTGCACCAGACTGGCCCGCCAGCACTGTTACCCAATATTAAGGAGCTTGTCTCAATGCCCAGCTTGGACCTTACCTTAAGTACCGCATCTACTATCCCAGCAAAACAAGCAGATCCTGCACAGCCAGCTCAGAACTTTAAACCTGGCAGCATGGCGAATAATGTAGTCATACAAAACACACCTCTCAGCAAAGCTGTGATGGATGTCATTTTGGAAGCCAGAAGGCCTAGTACTAGAAAATCTTATGCCCGAAAATGGAAGAGATTCTGTGCTTGGAACCAGGCACAAAGAACAGATACAGCCAGCTGTGCCAAATATTCCTCAGATTTTACAATACTTAACTGAGATGCTGGACAAAGGCCTATCTTTCTCATCTATTAAAATACATGCCTCTGCCATTTCGGCCCATTACAGTGCAGAGCCACCAATCTTTTCTCATCCCTTATTAAAATAGTACCTCAGAGGAGCCAAAAATTTAAGGCCTCCAAGGAGATCACCAATGCCTGCATGGGACCTCAACTACGTCTTGGAAAAATTCACCCCACCTCCTTTTGAGCCAGCTGCTACTGCGGATATAAAGTTTTTATCTTGGAAAACAGCTCTGCTCTTAGCAATAACTTCTGCAAGACGAGTTTGAGCTACAGGCACTCGTGACTGTGGAACCTTTTACCATTTTTTATCCGAACAGGGTCTCCCTGAGGGCAAACCCAACATTTATCCCTAAAGTGGTGTCCAGTGTGGCTCTTAACCAAACCATTCATTTGCCAACTTTTTATCCAAATCCACAGAACAAGGGGGAAAGAATTCTGCATTCTTTGGACGTACACAGACAACTTAGATTCTACTTGGACAGAACCAAAGTTTTCAGAAAGACAGAGCAATTACTAGTGGCATATGCTGCAGGATCACAAGGAAAGGCTATCTCAAAGCAGACTATTTCAAAGTGGATAGGCCACTGCATTCGTTTCTGCTACTTATACCATGGCAAGCCAGTGCCTAAGGGCATTAGGCCACATTCCACCAGAGCTGCAGCCACTTCAGCAGCCTTTCTCAGGGGAGTACCAACCAAGGGCATTTTAGAGGCAGCTACTTGGAGTTCAGTGAACACCTTTACAAAGCACTGTCATCTGCCCCTCTACTCTAAATCCAGGGCAGGCTTTGCCACTGCAGTTCTGCAGGATCTCATAGCCACTCCTAATGCTGTTTAGCTCCAGCCTCCCAACCATAGCTTTGGGAATCTACCCAAATGTAATGACTGCAACAGTGAAACACGAAGAACATAGTACATTTGTGTACACTTACCATAAATGTAGATGTTCGAGTGTATTCACTGTTGCAGTCCAGGTTACCCACACGCCATTTCCCCTTTTCTTCTGAAGGAACCTATCTTTCCTAATCTGATTTATACAACCTGTGTGGTGTATTTGCTTGTGGATGCAGGTAAAGTTTATATTGCTGCATGTAATTTTATACATAGATATAAATTTCGGATTGGCTATCTGAATGTATTCCCAGTGCTTTCATCACTCGGTTTCTGCTTAGCAGGACTGTTGTCATTGCTGTGATTAACATGGAACTCCACTTTTTAGATGGGCAACATTACAGACACACATTTTTGTATTTATTTGTACATCATGTGCCTTTGTCACCATTCAGTTGTGTGTGTTAGCTCCTCCTCCTCTACTGTGTTATCACCATTGGTGGACTCAGTGATTGCACACAGTATGCAAGAATCAGCAAACTTGGTAAGCCAGAGGTCATATCCTTTAGCCTGAACTGTCGAGAAATACAGTTCAGACAGTGAAGGGCCAAGCACAGATCCCTGGGGTTTTCCAGTGCTGACAGCTCTACTGGTACAGGTTGATTCACTAACTTTCACGTGATGTGTTCTGTCAGTGAGCCAATTGTTTACCCATCAACTAATGTAAGGTTTAATCCTCAGCTTGTGGGTTTCCTCAACGATACCTGCATGCGTGATTGTGTCAGAACCCTAAGCCAGATCAAAATAGGCAGTATGCACTGTCTTACCTTCATCCAGCCCTTTCACATGGAATCCATGCTGTCACAATATCACCAATCACCTGTGACGTGACCTAGCACATACACCTTCCTGATACGGTTGAATACACAGTTCAATACACCCTACACATGGCCTATGTTCCCATACAAGGGTGTATCAACATGCTTTCACTGAGTTAGGGGACAGCACCTGATGCATGCATGTATAGGGACGTCCTGATTCTCTTCAACTATGAGGTAGACCAAAATGTCATCATGGACATCTTCTAAGTGTACTAGTAATATTCCAGATGTGTGCAACAGACCTATGTGAGTTGTTACTGCTGTGTCAGGTCTGTTACATCTGCTAGATGTCCTCAAAGAGGTCATTGAGGACCTGCATGATGACAGCAGTATCATCATGTGGAACTTGAACAGGTCAAGGCATTTGACAAAAATCCACACTGAGTTATTCAGTCAATATTATCGTATGTGACCATGATTTGCTATATCACCAAATGGGTAGAGCTGTGTATGACCTACATGGCATCTTCCTATGTTAAAATGTGTCACGTGACATGTATCTCACATCTAGTGATCAGGTCAGTACATCAGGACTGTCTGCTAGACCCTTTCCAGCCCATTAGTTAAGCGAGATACATCACAGATGACATACACATGTTGTGTCCAAACAGATGCATGAAGGACTACAGCTTGTGGGCAGTCATTGACTCCAACTGTGATGTTAGTGTAATACAGACAGTATCAACAGATACCAGAGACTGCTGCCACAGCCATGACAACACCTACATTCATGAGACACATGGAGGGATTTGTTGAATCAGGAAACAGAAATACCACCCGAGTATAATGTGGACATCACACCTTATAATCAGACCAATAGGTATGTAACCTATGTCTTGGGGTAGATGGTAAGTGGTACATCCACCAGTATGTGGTCACAGTGCTGACTACTCCCCTAAATGTAACACAACTACTGGGTATGTGAAGAACATGCAGATCTGAGGCCATGATAACTTCATGGTTCCCAGCCGTCCTCACACCAGTAACGGTGTACAATGCACCTTTCTTCATGTACCTCCCTACACATCTTCCAGTGATGTGTAACTGAAGTGTACCACCTTTGTCACAGTGTGTTGTCACACAGCTTATTGGCCATACCTAGGTATTCTTTCTGGGGACTAAATACATGACTTTCTGATGGTGCGGAACACCAGTGTTCATAGGTGTTCACTAAGCTAATGACAGCAAGGGCCTTTTTAAGCCTAGCCATACATCCCAAGTCTCTGACAAGTTATTATACCCTTGATAAGTGTAAGTAGAGGCTTGGGAGATGAAACATGTACAAGCATGGGCCTGGGAGATGAACCATTTACAGGTTGCCTGTGTCCATTGGAGACATAAGTGCCAAACCAGGGAGGGATTTCCTGTTCTCCATCCAGTTGTCCAAGTTGCACTTGAATTGGGTTAGGGAGGAACTCTGCTTCACATTGATGGGGAAGCCTGTTCAAGAGATGGAATAGATGTTCATCGTGTTTTACTGTTGCAGTCATTACAATTGGGTTATCCTGCTGGCAGGCTACCCGCAGTCAGCCTGAATTCCAAAGTCTAGGTCCGGCGTCAGTGCGCCAGGGGTATAAAAGATGCAGCTGACACCATTTTCTTCAGTCTTTCTTTCCATGCGGTGCCTGAAGCAAAAGCAGTTTGCAAGTGCCGGTCGGCCGACTCCTGAGATTTTCAAGTTCGAATTTGAGATCCGAAGTCTTCATTTAAAGCTAAGTACCCTGTTGGGGAAACTTTTTTCTTGCTCCAGACCGATGTCAGAAAAAGTTAATAATTGTATTTCTTGTGGGAAGCAAATACCTCATAAGGATTTTCATTCTTACTGTATTCCTTGCCTAGGCCCTGACCACAACGTTGCTAGTTGTTGGTTTTGTGCTAGATTTAACCAACGCAGTATTAAGCGTCAGTACGATTTTGCATTTCATTACTTTGGCAGACGATTTAATTATATAATGCCGTCAGAACAGCCGACTACCGGAGTTTACAAAAAATGCAAAGAAAAAGAAAAGGACAGGCATTCGAGGTCCAAAACCGACAAGAGGCTTCTTCGAGGCCAGTCGCCGGTTCTCAGTGAGGCACTTTCGCAGCCCCTGACGACCGCTACTTTAGAGCCACAGGCCGATACCGACTCCCACGTGGAGTCAACCAGGCCTACAGAAACTCAAGGTATTAGACCTTCGGAAACCATTCCCTCAGATGGGTCTGGAGCCGCTGAGCAAGCATCGGCTTCTGAGGGTGTTTTCAGGCCTACACAATTATATGTTAAAACGACTTCAGCTTCAAAGGCAAAGACTAAAGCAGCTTTAAAGACAAAGAAACAAGTACAACAGCCCCATGGACAGGCCTCCATGCCTAAAAAAACAGATGCTCAAAATGGCCGAAGACCTGATTACTTTGATCAGAGGTTCTCATCACCCTCCTGACAAGAGGCCTAGGCAAGAGATAGAATATGAATCTTCAGATCAGGTTTGCATTTCTTCTGATTCCTCTTCTGATCAGCAATACTCTCTTCCTCCTTATGAGGATTCTGATGCTGAAGAATCTATCCCCTCAGCTTCTCCACCTGAGGATTATTCTTTTAGCGAAACACTACATACCATGAGAGAGCATTTTCACTGGGAGAGCCAAGATTATTCAGAATCTAAGAAAAGGCTCAGAGACTTTCTTTTACTACCACAGCACAGGCCCCTGGCTATTCCACCTGTGCTAGACATTGTAGATTATGTATTTTCAGAGTCCAGTCTGACTCCTGACTCCTTACCTCCAGCTCCTGTTAAGCCGGACAGATACTACAGGGTTCCAGACTTCCACAAATTTCTTTTTAAAAACCCTGCTGCTGACCCAGAAACTATCTCTCTGGGTCCCAAGGGGGTCAAGGCTTCCACTGCAAAAAACCCTACCCCCTCTGACAGAGATTCCAGGGCACTGGACAGATGGGGGAAAAAAGATTTACACTTCTGTTTCCTTGGCTATAAGGGCTTTAAATTGTCAGTTTCATATGCTTAAATATCAGCAATACATAATGTCACTGCTTAAACAGAAAATGTTGACAAATTCTGAATGTGCAGAGAATAAGGAAATGCAGGATTTATTGCATGCAGCTGAACAAGTTGGAAAGCATACTTTACAATGTGGTTTTGATTCTTTGGAGGCCTCCTGCAGAGCCGCTGTTATGGGTTCTGTCATTAGGAGGTATGCTTGGTTAAAGGAACAGAATCTGCCTGATCATGTTAAAGCAAAATTATTAGATGCTCCATTACAGCATGATACCTTGTTTGGTGTTAAAGCAGAAGAGTTGTTGAAGAAAATGGAGGACAAAGCCAAATCTATGCAAACAGTCAAGGATTTCTTACAGGTACAGCCTCCAAGATTTAGCAGAAAGTGGCCTACAAAGAATTGGTCCTTTCCAGTGTCAGACAGGCCACAAAGAGGCAGATACAGATGCCCTAGAGGCAGATCCCAGCCCCAAGGCTCATACAGGTCTAAACAATGGGGTGCTTCTACCACCAAAAGCGGAGAAGACAAGTCACAGCCATACAGAAAGCAGTCCCAATGACTTCCCCTTGCCAGTGCCAAGCACTTATTTACTGGCAGCTCCTTTAGTGGGAAAACTAGCACTTTTTTTCTCAAAACTGGCACCCAATCACCTAGGACAAATGGGTCTTGAACATAGTGTCACAAGGTTACAGGTTACACTTTCACACCCTGCCAAGGGCAAACGGTATGCCAGACCTGCCAAAAAATCAATGGGCAGAGGCGCAAAAGCAAGTTTCAACCCTCATGGACATGAGGGTCATTCAGCAAGTACCACAGCAAGAGCAGGGACAAGGATTTTACTCAAGACTTTTCTTGGTGCCCAGAAAGGACAAAGCCTGGAGGCCAATATTGAACCTATCTATTCTAAACACATACCTGGATATTCCAAAATTCAAAATGTTAATGCTGCAGCAGCTTCTGCCCATGCTGGGCAAGAAGGCTTGGCTTGTAACTTTAGACCTAAAAGAGGCATACCTGCATGTCCCAATCAGACAATCATGCAGAAGATAACTCAGATTCATAGCTGGCTCAATGCACTACCAATTTTCTGCACTGCCCTTTGGCTTATCTACTGCACCCAGGGTCTTCACAAAATGCCTGGCATCAGTAATTACATTCTACAGATAAAGAGGAATACAAATGTATCCTTACTTGGACGATGGCCTTATTCAAGCAGAGAGCAAGGACATACTACTACAGTATCTGGCGTTTGTAAAAAGATTATTAACATGCCTAGGGTACACAGTAAATGAGAAGAAATCAAAACTTGTACCCTCTCAAGAGAGAATATTCCTGGGTGCAAGCTTAAATACAACTGCCCAGATGGCTTATCTCACGCCAGACAAACAAAGGCAACTGACTACTTATTTCAAAAGGTTGGCAACAAACACCCAGTTAACTGCAAGAAAAATTCTGCAGGCTTTGGGTTTCATGGCATCCTGCATTCTGCTAATTCCATATGCAAGACTGCATATGAGGAAACTACAATGGTACCTAAAAAGTGTTTGGACTCAACATTACCACAGCCTGGAAACAATAATTACACTCATTCCCTGCTTACAACAGGAGTTTCGATGGTGGGCAAAGGCCTGTCACCACAACAAGGGGCAGCCATTCACCATGCCCCCAGCCAGGCAAACATTGACAACAGATGCATCAGATTATGCCTGGGGGCTCACATGGCAGGAAGATGTTTTCAGGGCTCATGGTCCGCAATCCAAATGCATCTGCATATCAATCAAAAAGAGATGCTAGCTGTTCAAAATGCCCTGACAGCCTTCAAGGATCTACTTCATCCAGGACAACTACTGATAAAGACGGAAAATACTACAGTCATGTGGTACATAAACAATCAGGGAGGCACACATTCCTACCCCCTTTGCAGACTAGCCATGACTTTGTGGGACACAGCATTGACTTACCAAGTACATCTGCAAGCACAATTCCTGCCAGGAAAGATAAATACTCTGGCAGACGAACTAAGCAGAAACCTCATGGATCCCCACGAGTGGAAATTGGATCAACAAGTCTTCAACATGATAACAAGGAATTGGGGATGCCCGGACATACATCTATTTGCCTCCCCTCACAACTGCCAACTACAGAGATTCTGCACAAGGACTTATCATAAGCAAGCATGGAAAGTGGATGCTCTATCTTTCAGCTTGAAAAACTTAACAGTATACGCCTTTCCTCCCCAAGGTACTCCTAAAGGTCAGACAAGAGAAGCCAAAAATGATACTGATTGCCCCAGACTGGCCCCACCAGCACTGGTACCCAATCCTAAGGAACTTGACTCAATGCCCAGCATGAACATTACTTCAAATTCCTCACTTACTGACCCAACAAAACAATCAGATCCTGCACAGCCAACTCAGGACCTTAAATCTGGCAGCATGGCGAATAATGTAGCTTTTCAAAACACACCTCTCTCTAAAGCAGTTGTGGATGTTATTATGGAGGCCAGGAGGCCCAGTACCAGAAAATCTTATGCAGAAAAATGGAAGAGATTCTGTGGTTGGAACCAGGCACAAGGAATTGACATGATTGTTCCAAATATACCTCAGATTTTTTAATACTTAACTGAGATTCTGGACAAAGGCCTATCCTTTTCATCAATTAAGATTCATGCCTTTGCCATTTCAGCTTACTACAATACAGAGCCACCTATTTTCTCTCATCCTTTATTAAGGCAGTACCTCAGAGGAGCCAAAAACTTATGGCCTCCAAGGAGATCACCAGTACCTGCGTGGGACCTCAGTTATGTCTTGGAAAAACTCACTCTGCCTCCTTTTGAGCCAGCCGCTACAGCTGATATAAAATTTTTATCATGGAAAACAGCTCTGCTCCTAGCAATAACCTCTGCAAGATGAGTCTCAGAGCTACAGGCACTCATGGCTGTGGAACCTTTTATCATCTTCCATCCAGATAGGGTTTCTCTAAGGACAAACCCCACTTTTATGCCTAAGGTAGTGTCCAGTGTGGCCCTCAACCAAATTATTCATTTGCCTACTTTTTATCCAAACCCACAGAATAAGGGTGAGAAACTTCTGCATTCTTTGGACATACACAGACAGCTGCGCTTCTACTTGGACAGAACCAAAGCTTTCAGAAAGACTGAGCAATTACTGGTAGCATATGCTGCAGGATCACAAGGAAAGGCTATCTCAAAGCAGACTGTTTCAAAGTGGATAGGTCACTGCATTCGTCTATGCTATTCTCAACATGGCAAATCAGTGCCTAAGGGCATTAGGCCACATTCAACCAGAGCAGCAGCCACTTCAGCAGCCTTCCTCAGAGGAGTGCCCACCGAAGACATTTTAGAGGCTGCAACCTGGAGTTCAGTGCATACTTTTACAAAGCACTACCACTTACCACTCTACTCCAAATCCAGGGCAGGCTTTGCCACTGCAGTTCTGCAGGGCCTCATAGCCGCTCCTAATTCTATTTAGTTCCAGCCTCCCAACCTTAGCTTTGGGATTCAACCCAATTGTAATGACTGCAACAGTGAAACACGATGAACATAGTACAGTTGTGTACCTACCATAAATGTAGATGTTCAAGTGTATTCACTGTTGCAGTCCAGGTTACCCACCCACCATCCCCCTTATCTGTGCTGGACCTTATCTGTACTTCTCTATTCTATACAGCCTATGTGGTGTATTTGCTTGTAGATGAAGGGATTTGTTATTTAGTGCATGCATGCTTTATTGACATATTTTTTAGCCTACCCTTTTGGGGGAACCTGACATCTGGGGCAAGAAAAACTGAAGAAAATGGCATTGGCTGCATCTTTTATACCCCTGGCGCACTGACGTCAGGGAGGAGGCGACAGCAACCGACGCTGGACCTAGACTTTGGAATTCAGGTTGACTGCGGGAAGCCTGCCAGCAGGATAACCCAATTGTAATGACTGCAACAGTGAATACACTCAAACATCTACATTTATGGTAGGTACACAACTGTACTTTTCTGGGATGCGCATACCTGTCTGTCCAGCAGGTACTATTTCTATCACAGGTAAGGTTTAAGTCTTTAGAATGGGTAATTGTGGTGCTGTTTGTTTTGTGGATATGCACCAGGTCCATTAGAGTGGAGTTTGACAGTGACCTGTATGCCAGGCTTAGATGTCCCCTCAAAAGCCTGTAAGATACAGAATACAAGGACAAGGCCTTGAGGTGTTCTGCATATGAAATTTTACATATGCCGTATATTCTTTTAGTGAGGAAACTCTGTAGACGTTCCAGTTGTTGGGTATGCCTGGTTAGGTGCATACCAAAGGGAGCATTGTCCTCAATGATAGGTCTCATGAAAGCCAAATACTGTGGAACAATGACTTCCTTGGACTTGGATGCCATACCTTTGTTTATAATTTGCACAACGTGGAATGATTTCCTCACTACTGTAGACACATGAGATCAAAGGCTAGATTGCTGTCTGTGTGTTCCTAAGTCCCAGACCACTTGGTGAACTCTAAGGGGTTTGTTGTCAATATGATTGTTAACATGGGTGGATGACTTCCCAAAAAATACTGTTATGCATTCCTTGGCATTTAGTTTTATTCCATGGCTCCGACACCAGTTGCTTGTCTGTGTTAGTCCTTCATGGAGAACATTTGTATCATTTTGGGATTCAGTGACAGCTCCTAATTTACAATCATCTGCAAATTTAGTCAGCCAGAGACTATTGAAATTGGCCTTGACTTCAGAGAAGTAAATGTCAAAAAGGAGCAGTCCAAGGACAGATCCCTGAGAGACTCCACTTGTGACTGACCTCTTTGTAGATGTGACTCCCCAGTTCTGACTTCCTGGGCCCTGCCTGTAAGCCATTTGGCTGTCCATCAGGTGATTTATGGGTTTGTATGTAACCTCTTGAGTTTGTCAACAATGCCTGAGTTGGGTATTGTGCCATATGCCTTGGCTATGTCATTGTAGGCAGTGTGAACCATTTTGCCCTCATCCATTGCTTTGGTGACCTTCTCAAAGAAGTACTCCAGGCTGAGTAGGCATGACCTGTCCTTGACGAAACCAAACTGGGTTGGGTCCAGTGCCTGCAGGTTAACTATATTAGTATTAATCATTTCCATGATAATTATTCCCACAGCTGTACATGTAAGACTAGTGAGATTTATGGTTCTGTAGTTTCCAGGGTCTGTAGATGGCCCACCTTTGTGCAGAGAAATGACTGTTGCTGTTCTCCAATCACGGGGCACAAAGCATGTTTGGATGTTACAGTTAAATAGCAATTCCAGTGGGCTTGATAAGGTAATGTTTCATGCCATTTAGAAGGCATCCTAGGATATTGTCTGGGCCCATTGATGCAGTATTCTTGGCCTTAGAGAGTTGTTACACCAGATGCATGTGTGCTCCCTGTTCAGGTTATGTACATAGTGCATAGGTTCATAGGTAGGTACTAGGCTATCTGCCCAAAGACATTTATAAGCCTAGCCAGAATGTGTTGGCTTTCGCCGCCCCCTTAGATTAGTTCCCTGTGCCTCTGTCCAGCAGAGCCACTGAAGTGATCCCCGGGGTAAACTTTCTGTTTCCCATCCACTCATCAAGGTTTCTCTTGAAGAGTGTTAGCGAGGAGCTCTGCCTAATGTAGACTGGAATCTTGTTCCAAAGCATGGGAAGTCTCTGGGACAGGAATCTGTCCCTCCAGCATGTCCTATTTATTGTTGTGGTGAGGTTTAGATCTCTAGAGTGTGTGGCATGAAGGGATATGGTTTTCTTTAGGTGGAGCATGTCCATCAATTCTGGGTTGGACGTGGCCTTGTATGTCAGGCAGCGATCACCTCTGAGTAGGCGGTATGCAACCAAGTACAGCTGGAGTTTCTTCAGTCGAGCTGCATAGAGCATCTGTTTGAGGCCAGTGATCCTCTTGGTGAGGTACTTCTGTGGTCTTTCCAGCTGTTGCAGATGTCTTGTAAGGTACATCCCAAATGGGGCATTGTACTGTATGATGGGTCTGATGAGTGATGAGTAGAGGGGCACAATGATCTCTTTTGATCTGGATACAAACCCTTTTGTGATTAGGTGGGCCACATAGAAGGATTTTTTAACCACTTTGGCAATGTGATTATCAAAGGAGAGATTACTATCTACTTGGGTCCCCAGATCCCTTATTACGTCATCCATATTTAGGGGACTACCACCTATGTGGTAGTTTGTGGGTACTTTGTTTTTTCCAAAGGGGATGACTATGCACCTTTTGGCATTTAGCTTGAGGCCATGATTTTGACACCAGGTATCCGTCTCAGTGAGACCCTTTTGGAGGATGTCTGTGTCAGCTGGAGAGTCAGTTATAGCCCCTAGTTTTCAGTTGTCTGTGAACTTGGTCAGCCATAGTCTTCCTGTGCTTGCCTGTACCTCTGAGAAGTATATGCCGAACAGGAGGGGTCCTGGGACTGAGCCCTGGGGAATGCCGCTTGTAATCAGTTTAGAGTCAGACCTAGCTCCTGCAACTCTCACCATGTGGGTTCTGTCCATGAGCCAGTTGGCAACCCATCTTGTGACGTAGGGGTTTATGTTCAGGCTGGTGAGCTTGTATATAATACCAGAATGGAGAATGGTGTCAAAGGCCTTTGAGAGGTCTAGGTAGGCTGTGTGTACCACCTTTCCTCTGTCTATAACCTTGGTAACTGTCTCAAAGAAGTCCACCAGGTTTAGGAGGCCCTTGTTGTTTTACAGATCATTAACACAGCTTCAGTACAGTATGCCAGGAATGGGATATCACAATACTCTGCACTGTAGGTACACTGTCCTGTACTGTGTTTGGACCATATACTTCACATTCATACCTTTCAACTGTCCATATATTCCCAGGATGTCCAGATGTTTTCCTTGTCAAATATGTGGCTTTCTGCTATATCACTGGGATGATCTCTGGACTGATATGACTCAATAATACATATATTTGAGTGCATACCTCTCATCTGTCTTGATATGTGCAGTGTGTGCAGTTTTTGTCTCGTATTTGTGATCTTTTCCTCATAATATTTTTTTTCCTGGCAAATCATTGGCATGTCATTGTAGAGTGCAGTCAGAAACTGATGACTTGACATTTTGAGTTTCAAACTTCATGCTCTTCAGAAAGTTCATGATAATGTACAACTTGTATATTCTGTCAACTTCCTAAGTTTGGAAGTGCAATATTAAACATCTGTACTTATTTCTGGCCCTTTGTCCCCCATTTTTATGGCTTTATCCACATTTCTCGCTCTAAAAGGTTGAGAATGTTACATTCTAAAACATCCCTGTGTGACATCTATGTCAGATATGTCCCTATTACTGATCATCTGCACAGAGGCCAACTTAATGAGATGACAAATGTGTTGCACTGACAGAATGGCAGCTGTTTGTAAAGCCCTTGTGATCATTGTAGCATTCCGTGCAAGTCCGCATACCGTAGGTGCTCTCCTTTACATGTGATTGCTGTCTGCATTTGCTTACAAGGTTTATTGGCCAGCAACACTGTTGTGAGCTGCGAAACCTAGCTGAGGTGAGCTGTGCCTCATTAATATGCATTGTGTGCTAGCGCACACCGCGCACTGTCCCGCTAACATGTAAACTCTGTGTAGGCTCTGTGCAAAGCCTACATGGCGTTTATTGAATCCCAGGGCTGGTACAACACACAAATTTAACTTGATTTGCTTCTTTAATTTTGATAAATCTAAAACATATTCATTATCACCACCCTAACTCCCAGAGCAGCTCTCTAGGACCAAAAACTACATTTTAGTACATACTGTAAAGTGTATGTAATACATTCTTTTAATTTTTTGTTCGTAGAGAATACATGTGCTCACATATTTTGATTTGAGCATTCTAGATGTCTCCCAACACAAAATGCAAGACTTGGCACACTGTGCAGTATATAACACATTACTGTATGTACATGTAAAAACAGGTGGTGTATAACTTGCTTCTGTCACAGTGCTGTAAGGGGTAACACCTTCTATAATGAATTTGCAATAATTACATTCTCATCCTTTATATGTTCCTTGGTTTTTCACATTATTTGATTTTTTTCTACTTTATTAAAACATCGCTTTAAATTCCTTCCTCTTACAGCTTTAGATATTGTCCTTCCTCCTATTACATTTCTAGCTTCTGGATAAGCATTAAATGTATGCTAATTATTTGATGCAGTGTATACTTCTCAACTTCCTAACAGGAGAATTCTGTGCAAGCCTTAAATAATTGGGGAGGGGGGCAAGGGCAAAGACACCCAAATAGGGACAGATTTTAAATATTGCACTTACAAACTTACAATGTTGTTAGAATAACAGGTTTTGTGTTAGCTTGTATTTTCTGAAGGATATGAAGTCTAAATGTCAAATATATGTCATTATTTAGTGAATTCAGTCTTCTGCAGTTTGCCAGAAAAACAAATATTTTAAGAGGATCAGACCTAAAATATGAGGTAAAAATTGGGGCATTCTGTGGAAATCTGGACAGTTGAGAGTTGTGATGATATCTCTTTTTGTAGTATTTCAATATACTGAACAACACACTAATATTTTTTGATAAGCCGCGGTGGTGCAGTGGTAGCGTTGTCGCCTCACAGCAAGAGGTTCTCCCATTCGATTCTCGGCTGGAGCGTCTTCTGTGTGGAGTCTGCATGTCCTCCCCGTGGTTGAGTGGCGTTCCAAAGACATGCGTGAATGGGCGTGCCTTCGTTGAAGGTTGGGTGTCGGGCTGGCACCTCGGCACCATAAAAAATCAACTGTCAATCATTAGCAGACCGGAGTTCCACTGTGGCGACCCCTAACTGGGAAAAGCCGAAAGAAAAACAACAACACTAGTATTTTTTTGGAAGAGGGCTCCATCTAGTAGAATTTCCCATAAATTCTTTGCCAAAAATGTTTTTAAAGTCACCCGTTTCTTGTCATAAGTCTTCTGTTTTAGTTTAGTTTTAGTTGTATTCTAGCCACCTTACTTGTTTCAACTTTTATAAAGTTATTTTTCAAGTGTTGTGGATGAGTACCATTAAAATGCAGTATAGTGTTAACTATTGATTTTTCCCTGATTTGTTGTCAGCAATCTGTTTTAATTCACATCCTTGTAAATATTATAAATCTAAAGGTTTTACTGCTGTCTTATTCTACAGTTGCTGAAATTCTCAGTTGATTTATTTTGATTTAGTGCAGATTTCTATAAATGACTGTACACATTCTGCTGTGCCTTTCATACAGCCAATAACTATAATCCATCCATAATGTAAATTTTCATTAAACATTTCACATATAAGTATATAATTCTTCTCCCAAGTAGCTCATAACAAGATTCACAAAACCTGGGGAAATTGCTGCTCCCATCACACCACCTGCTAATTGTTTTTAAACATTGTTATTAAACACAAAGAATTTTTTTAGCAACACTAATTCTATGCACATTGTTAATAGCCTAGTTTTAGACAGACTGTTTTCTACTGTCAAGCAACATCTTAACAAGCCATTCTATGCCTGTAGTGAATAGGATGATAGGCTCCACCTGTTGTGGCCTGTATACTGTCTCCATATATTCTTACGATTCTTTTCTTTTCTATTATTTCCAGAAAATTTCTGGTAAATGACTGTGTGCTTATTACTGTATTTAATCATTGTTGGCTAAAGATTGCTAAAGATTCAGTCTTTGACCCTGTTGCAGTAGCAATGGATCTCACCTGGCAACTTATAGAGTTTTTTTTTTAATTTAGGTAGTCCAAAAATAACCTGCTTTAGGATTCTGTGTAACCAGATAATCAGAAGTCTTCATAGAGCAATCTTTTATATGCATATCAGACGTAGTTTGACTACCTATGCTTGATCAGCAACACTTCTGTTTGCCTTTTCATATGCTGTTTCATCTGTTAAAATTATTTCTGTACGTTTTACATTATCACTCAGCCATTCTATAACCATAAAAATATTCTTTTTTATCAACATTCAAATTTTGAAAACCTTTCTAGCTGGTTGACTTAATGCCTCTGTAATTTTTGTTTCACACAAATTCTCAGGTGCTGCTGTGGAAGGTTGCACTGCTGGATTAAATCTCATTGTTTTTCTACAAACTCAAATTATACATTTGTTATCAGTATCTAAACGGGTTTACTTTCAAACAGAACATTTACATTTAACTTGAGTGTACAGTCTCTTAGATGTGTAGTATTTTCCACTACAGTCACCATTCTGGAAGGTGCAATTTTCATGCCTTTTTGTGAAACTGAAATTTCAGTATCCAACAATAATCTGTGCAGTAACTTTATTATTTTAAAACAATGTCCTTTATGTTCTTATGCTTTTTGCAGAAGTTATTGGTCCTCTGGTTCCATTTCCATTGCCACTGCTACAGTTTTTCCTAAAGTCTTGCTTCAAACCAAAGGAGCCACTTAGAAAGATAAAGTACACATAGGAGTTATACAGAATTGCTACAAGAGGTGTGGGTATCCTTGATGAATATGGATACGCCCCTACCTTTTGTATTTTGGTCCGGGTTTTGTGGCCAAAATGTATGGTATGAGTTGTAGCCTGGTAATGCTGGGTGCTCTCTGGAGCCTTAAACCAGGTTTTTGTTACTGCACATATATCGATTTTCTCCATACTGAGGAGTGCCTCGAGTGCGTGCATTTTAAGGTTTAGACGTCTGGCATTGAGCAGTATTACCCTCAGTTTTTGTTACTTGTGCTATTTATGGTGGTGGGTTTGTCTTTTGAGCTTAGCCTAAAAAAGGCACTATGGGGGTGGCAAGAGCCTTGGCCAGTATTCGAAAGCCTAAGGGTGACAGGTGCAAGCCGTCTCTAGCGAAGCAGAGTGGCTTGTCGAGCATGTCATCCCAGGCTGACAGACACTGGATCCCCTTTGAATGACACCAGAAGCTTAGCCAGTTGTTGAAATTGATCATTTTTTCTTTATACCGTGGTATCATTCTCGGTGAGGGCAGGATGCTATTCAAGGTCAATGTCATACCGGCCTGGACTACATGATCAGAGAGCTCTTCCATGTCTCTTTTCATGTAGTCCAGGGAGGTACAGCTCAGGTCATTCACACTAACATGGACAATGACAGAGTCATATTTATACTTGTTCTGGAGTGACCTGAGTGCTTGTGTTATGTGGCGGATCCTAGCACCTGACAGGCAGCTAACAGTATTCTTCTCCTTGTTCAGCCTAGTGAGTGGGACGCCATTGTGCCGGACTATAGAGTCACCTATTACTAGTGTGTTGGGTATGTTATTCTGCCTTAAGGGCTCTGACTGCATGGCACACTGGTTTTGTGAAGTATATGTTTCATGGTTTGTGTTGGGGGGGTGGAAGTTGCTTGGGTGTCTGCTTTGGAGGTCTCTGTTGGTTTTGCAGATTTTTATTTAGAGCCTCCGAGTATGTTTTCCTGTATTTATGTGTGTTTTTTGCCGGTGCTGGTTTCATAGGTCTATGTGAGACTGGTAGTTTGATGCAAGTAGTTCCCCTCTCCGCTTGACTGGCTGGTCCAGTCTTGGGTTGAGAGAGCTTAGCCTCCAGTTTGGCTGTATAATTGCATCTCTCGCATGTATTAGTGTTTGGTAGTAGGAGGAGAGAGTTGTCTGTGTACATGATCAGTTGTAACACTGCCTCAAAATGCCCAGATTCACCAGTTGGACCGGAGAGTACACCTGAAACTGCTCTTTGGACATGCCTGGATAGGTACAATGAACTGTTTTACCTATTGGCTGGTAAGGTCGAATAGAGAGCCTTATCCTTCTCTACAGAATAGGGGGGGGTCTAGTGCTAAGGTTTATTAGTGCTTGCTATGAGTTTAGAGCAAGTGCCAGGCTGAGAAGTGAATGGTTTGAGTGCTTAAGTTGAAAGTTTGTCTAGTTCCAAGGAAAAAATTGAAGAGTACACTTTGTGGAGCCGGGAATAGTTATACCCTAGCTAACCGGCACTGTGCGACGTGTAAAACCACGCAAATGCGGGTTTTATAGCAGGGAAATGAAAGAGATAGAAATTAGCCCAAAATGGCCAATAAATTATTTCTGGGCAGAAACTACTCCTCCAGGGACAGATAGGCTGCTCAAAGCTCCCCTCTCTCACAGGTGAACAGAGAAACTTCCTTCTGTCGAAGTAAGGTATGGGCAAGCACAGAAACTTGTAACACAGCCATGAATTCAGCACTAACCTGAAAATTGGACTATACTAGCTTAGAAAGTCGGGAAAACAAGTATAGTTTTTTTTATTTTTTATCAGAAAATAAAGCAGATACAATGAAGAAAACACTTTAAATGCACAGAAATGGCTATCACACTTGAGTGTGTAGCCTACAACAGTTAAACAGGTAATTTAAACACAAACCAACTTTGTTAAAATGCAGGCAGTAAAATAAGTACAATATGTAGCCTAAACAAGCTTTTTAAATCACAGAAACTCTAAAAAAGGCGTTTTGGACGGAATTAGCTAAAGGCAGCAAGAAAATGCGGAAAAATGATACTTAATCACTCCAAAGTCTCTCTTTTGTCACTCTGCTGCTGTAGAAATCTGCAGGGCACCAGGCAGCAGCTTGCTGAGCTATATAAAAGTGCAAAAACTTCGTAAATGCGGGTTTTATAGCAGGGAAATGAAAGAGATAGAAATTAGTCCAAAATGGCCAATAAACTACTAATTTCTGGGCAGAAACCACTCCTCCAGGGATAGATGGGCTACTCAAAGCTCCCCTCTCTCACAGGTGAACAGAGACACTTCCTTCTATCCAAGTAAGGTATGGGCAAACACAGAAACCTGTAACACAGCCCAAATTCAGCACTAACCTGAAAACTGGACTATACTAGCTTAGAAGGGCGTGTAAACAGGTATATTTGTTTTTGTTTTTTTTTTTCAAAAAATAAAGCAGATACAATCAAAAAAACACTTTAAATGCACAGAAATGGCTATCACACTTGAGTGTGTAGCCTACAACAGTTAAACAGGTAATTTAAACACAAAAATGACTTTGTTAAAATGCAGGCAGTAAAATAAGTACAATATGTAGCTGAAACAAGCTTTTTAAATCACAGAAACTAAAACAATGGCATTTTAGGCGGAATTAGCTAAAGGCAGCAAGAAAATGCAGAAAAATGATACTTAATCACCCCAAAGTCTCTCTTTTGTCTCTCTGCTGCTGTAGAACTCTGCAGGGCACCAGGCAGGAGCTTGCTGAGCTGTATACACAGTCAAAGGTAATGAACCCTGTCAGAAGGGACACAGTCCTCTGGGACAGTATGTTTGTGTTGTTTGTCAGAGTGCTTTATTATGTGTCCCTGATTTTTTTTTTTAAATGTGAACTGTCTTCGAGGAATTTATGTATAGCTTCTTGTATGTAGGTAGCAAAGTGAGCATTTTACAGTGTTTGTGTTACACATTCTGGCACAATGTTTGGTTTCTAGTTGGAGAGTATTTGACCTTTGCAAAAAAGGTGGGGGGCAAGTGATGAACAAAAGCAAATAGCAATTTCAGGATCATTTCTGTTTGATTATTGATATTGTCTCTTGGGGGCTGGATCTGATAGAGCTATTTGGCCCTGATATTTATGTGATTCCTTCACTGTTAGAAGTAGTGCACCCTCTGAAAAGGATCATAGTCCACTGGGACAACATGTATATGTTTTGTACCAAAGTACTTTATTAGAAGTCCCATCATTTGTATTGTGAGCTGTCTTTAGGGACCTGACATATATGGCTTCTTATAAAGAGCTAGTAAATACAGTGTTTCAGATGGCTTTTGTTGTTGCAGATTGGTTCTGTGTTTTGTTACCACCTGAGGTTATTTGACTTCTCTAGAAAAAGTTGGGTAAAGTTAATGTCCAGAATACGTATACCAGGTTTGTAGTATCTCAGAAGTGAAAGTACTATATATTTTTCAGAAAAAATATTTTCAGTTGTAGCATTGGGCTTGTGGAGTCATGGGAGTTCCAAGACAACCAGGTCTCTTACGGCATTGTAAGTGAGACTGATCTCTCTCCTTAAAAGCCTATTGTCTACTCTGTAAAGGGATAGAGTATATAGCCTCTGTTGATAGCTCAGGGGCATTAGGCTTGTGATCTCTTTGGTTAGGAACCTTTGGGACCTTTTTAATATGTTTAGTGAGATAAATCTCAAAAGAGAGATTGTGCTCAATAATTGGTCTGATCAGTGCTGAATATAAGGGAGTGGTTACCTTCTTAGACCTAGAAGATAGTCCTTTCACAGTTAGCTGTACTAAATAAAAGGATGTCCTGACAACTGTTTGTCAAACAATAGTCATTAAGAGAAGGAATAGTCAACCCAATTTCCTAGGTCCCTGACTACATATTCATTTTCTAGTGGTGTGTATTACATAGTATGATGAGGGGAGATGTTGTCTGACAAAGCTAACAATAGCACACTTTTTTGTCATTTAGTTTGAGCCAGTTTTAGTACAGCTAGAGTTTAACAGGGAATGTCTGTGCTGGAGGATTTTGGTGTCAGAGGTTAATTTAACAACAACCACCCAGTTTGCAGTCATCTACAGACTTTATCCATGGATCTTGGCTATTTGTTTGGAGATCTGAGAAGTAAAAGCCAAAAAGACGAGGGTCCAACACAGAGCCTTGGGGGACGGGGACAGGGGACTGCTGGTCACTTTTATGCATTCTTATGAAGCTTCTGCAACTTGTAGCATGTGGGCTACTTCTTTCAGCTAATTTGCAATCCATCTTACCACGAGTCAGTTTTTAATGCATTTAGCTTCTGTACAATGCCAGCAAGGAAAATGGGGTTGAAGGCCTTGGTCTGGTCAAGATATGCCATGTGTACTGCATGGCCACCGCATACAGGCTCAATAATCCTTTCAAAGACTCTGACGGCTTTTGTTGTTAGAGACTGGAAGTATTTTTGTTACTACCTGAGGCCATTTGATTTCTGCCGAAAAATTTGGGTAAGACGGACAGGATCTACCCCTCGCAAATTCAGACCATTGGGAGTGAAGTATAATAAGGTTGTTGCTATTGTATGTTAATGAGATCAGTTATAATACATTCTTGACTTTGCAGATAGGCTTGTAAGACTGATAGGTTTGTAATTACCTGGAACAGTTGTAAATCTACCAGTATGGAGTGGTATCACAACTACAAGGCACTACTCATCAGAGATTAAACTACTAGCTAAACATAAGTTAAACAGTTTAAGAAGTGGGCCTGCAAAGGTATCTTTAACACTATTAATTATGAAATTTATATTTTCAGATCCATTGGAGGAAATATTTTTTGTCTTGGGTAATATTATCTGTTAATGATACTTGAGGATAATTGAAAGGGTAAATCTTAGGGCTTTGTAGAGAAGTCTTTGGGGTAAAGTTGACACTGAATTTGTTTGCAAGGATTTTGGCAGTATCTGTTATGTTAGAGAAGGCGACATAATTTTGAATAAATTCAGAGCAGTGCTGGGTATTGTTTAATCGTTTCGTAACCTAGCTAAAGAAAGATTTATAATTATCATTGTTTTCAGAGATCTGCCTAAATTTATGTTCTCCTTTAGTGAAGCTGATAATGGTTTTCAGTTTCTTTTTTTGTAATGTTTTTGATACTTCATCAGTAAGAGGGGCATGCAAGTTTACAGGAGAAGGTCACAAGTTTGTGGTGGGATTTCTTGGGGATGGAGATACCAGAGGAGTTACTGTAAAAGCCAGCCATATTTGTAAGAAGTAAGTCAAGAATGCTGTTTCATCTAGTAGGTGTGTTTGCAAACTGCTCAATAGAGTTTGTTTATTACATTTAGGAATTTGTGGGCATATCCTGCATTGGAGGTATAGGTGTCCCAGTTTATTGAAGGGTAGTTGAAATGACACAGAATAATGGAGTCTCTGCTAAAAGAGAGACCATTTAGAACTCAAAGGAATCTTAAGTGGTCATCAGGGGACTGAAAAGGTGTTCTATAACTAGTTATTATTTGATATTTAATCTTATCTAAAGTGAACTGCAGTTCAGTGAGTTCAGTTTGTGGGTCCCTACCTGAGGTAATGTGATCTATGACAAATATGAAGACTGTGCCACTACTATTAGGTCTGGAGGTATGATAATTGTAAAACCTTGGTATAGAGGGAGCACTAATTTTACATTTAAACCAAATCTCAGTAACTATATGGATACTTTCCAAATGCAGGAGTGCCTCAAGTTCAGGCAACTTATTGTTTAGACTTCTGGCATTGAAGAGGTCCATCTTAATGTGATCCAGTTTAGGGACTAATATATCAGATATGTTGAAATATCCATCAACTAGATCTGCCTAAAAAGGCAGGGGGGGAGCAAAGACTTTACCCAGTATGTGGAAGCCTTGGAATGAGAAGTGCAGACCTTCATAAGTGAAGCAAACTGTACTGTTGAGCATGTTGTCACATAGTGACACATACTGGATCCCCTGGAATGACACCAATTTCAATTACTGAAACTGGTTATCTTTTCTTTTTTTTATGTAGGCATCATTCAAGGCGAATAAGGGGTTCTACTCTGGGCTAGTATTTTATCTGCATTTATAACATGCATGGAAAATTATGACACGTCTCTCTGCACATCTGTCAGGATTTTACTTCTTAAGTAATTCTCTCCCACATGGACTGCTGCGATGCCATAGCCATATTTGTTAGGAGATGGGATCCTGAGATCTCTTATAATTTCAGGAATACTGTTGCCTGGAAAATGGATCACTGTAACCCTGTACTTGTCCAGCTTTATCTGTGACGAGTCAGTGTACTTGACAATCAAGGTATCTGTCACTAAAACATTTCTATGTCTTTTGTGGTTCAGACTGGTAGATTTGGAGTATTTTTGCTAAGGGTGAGACTTTATGGTAGGTATTCATGAACTTACTGGCCCAATGTTTACCTAGATTTAACAATTTTATTGCTAGGAGGATTTTTTGCAGCCTCAGCATAAGACATTGTGGTGTGATTAATGAAGGATTGTGGTGGAGGGGACTGAAACTCTTAGAGCAAGTTTTTATATGAAAGAGAAGCCTCCAGGTTAATTAAGTATATCTCTCACAGATGGCATTATTATGGCTGAGAGGGAGTTTATTATCTTTGGGAATAATGCATTTGTTACACTGTCTTAGGAGTGCTAGTGCTAAAATGCTGGCATCAGAGGTGAAACTAGCTGGCTGACCTTCCATCTTGTCCAGTGCTTAGGTGTTTAGATGTGTGAAGTAAGCACAGCAGAAGGGTGTATGTAATTATGGGAAGAATACAACTAATATACGTAAGGCTTTTGAGTGAATGGTAATCTTGTCCCAGATGTTGCAGATTTTAAAAGTGAGATGAAAAATTGGTTAATACTTCAAGGTATTGGACTGTGCACTAAGGCAGGAAGATACAAAAGAGAGGGGAGCTCAGTCTTTTAGCATTCTCAGGGGGCGAAGTTCCTAGTTTGATCTTACAATGCTTACTAATATAAGTTGATGAGATAAGACTGGGTGGAACTTCTAAAGACAAATTTATAAGTAAGAGCATGTAATAGTCATAATAATAATAATACCCATTTGATATAGCCAGGTGCCCACTGGGCACATGGTTCCCTTTCAGGGGAGACCTGGGAGCAAGTCTGGTTAAGTGGGTTTACTAGGCACTCAGTATTCTTGATCGGTGGAGTACAGTGGGAGGATAAAAGTATTTAAAAATCTTAAAGGGAGTAACTTCACAAATTATACTTTTGTGCTTACTGACAACAGTGTTTAAATTGACATACAAGGTGGACAACAACAGATACATTGGCTTGAAAAATGCTATAGGAACAGGGTGAAATAATGTGTGAGAGGGGTTCAGCCACTCTTAAGAGTTAATTTTCAGATACAGTTAGTTAAAGAACAAAATAATGTAGTTGCGGTAAAAAGGATTTAATAACTGTTCCAGCAACCAAAATATTAGAACAAAACAAGTGCAGTATAGTATTTTTTTTACTTTCCTGATGTATAGTTACTCAGAAAAAAAGCATCCCTTTTTGTTTCATATATATTAGTAGCAGTGCTCCGTGGATTGCTTCATCTGATCAGTTTGCTTTACTATCAAACCAGGCATATCACAAATCTCACAGTTTACTGATTGAGACCCAATGACTAATAATAGTAATACTACTACTAATAATAATACTAAAACGTATTTCTTAACCAGGTAGACCTACTGGACATACACAGTCTTTTTTCAGGGGTGACTTGGGAGCAGTGTCTGGTTAAGTGACTTGCTCAGACTCGCACAGTAGACAAATGAGAGCTGAGGGAACCAAACCCTGTACCACAGGAACTAAAACTTGCACCTTCTGATCTCATACCAAATGCCAGACAGTGATTTGTGCCTTCAGGCCCTGAACACATGTAGTTTGTCAATAGAGTCTGGTGCTCTACCCGTGTATTGTGCAGACACTCATTATTGGTCATGTTTAAACTCCACTTTATCCAGTGTAACCATGGACATTCTTTTCATGTATACTTCAGATGGTCCAGTGATGTCCCACAGCTCTTTTTGAATAACCCCCAGCCTGTTTGTAACCTGAACCACATACGGGCTCAACACTGTTTTTATGTTTTGAGGTACATGGCATGAAGTGTCATAGCCACTCCTCAGCAACTACTAAGTGACAACTGCTACTACTTCTTCATAGTGCTCAGATGCCACCACGTACTTCATGCCGTCCATTAATGCTTGATAGAAAATACCTTCACACTACTGTAAACTGAAATCAGTATTGAATAAATTATTTTTCTGTAACATTTGGTATTTTTTAATAAGATGGAGTGATCCAAGGAGTTAACCACCGTCATCAAGCACTATACATGGGTGCCTAGGTTTAAAACTTATTATTGATTGTTTAGCCAGAATATTGTAGCTAGAATCAGTGTGCTACCTAATTACTTTTTAAGGCTATACATTTTTTTTTTTTGCTGTAGCTGCCTCTTTGCATTCGTTCATTTTTTTTAAACAAAAAAGTCCTACATAATGTAACAGATGTTACTCCAAATACCCATAAGGAACTACTGCAAGTGTTCACAAAATAAAAAGTATGCAAATAAACTGCAGAATGAGTTCTAGGAGTAAAACAAACAGAATAGCATTTTTTTCTTTGTATATGGACACTCTTAACATTGGATTAAAGAGAATGGAAAGCACTATGAATGACAACATTTGTCATTTGGACACCATCACGGAAGAAGAATGGACATAAAAAGCAGTTATTTCATTTCTGCCCTACATTAGGTGTTCCCTCTAGAGAGGAATGAATGACATCTTAAATGGTATTTATAAATTAAAGTGCTTTTTTTATTGCTGGTCTCATCTTTGGAAGTTTTATTACTTATACAGTATGTCATCCTATGATTCGGAATAGATGTGGTATGTAGTGCACAAGGACTGATGTATAGAGACATGAGTGGAAAATCCCTGCACACAGTTCAGAGACAGCTACGCTGTTGGGGTGCAGGAGAGAGAATATGACATGCAAGGAAAGCAGTCTGTGCTCATCTCATTTGCATATGTGCTACACAGCATGAATATTACTGCTGCTGTTGCATCTGAGACAGCCAACTTGAATTACACTTCATTTACTGACATCTGCTTTCACAGGGAAGTTTACTTTGGTGTTACTGAGTACTTCCATTGATTCCTTCCAGCCAGTTCTCCAACTCAAATGCATGTGTACATGTACACAAGATATGTATGCACACACACACACGCACACACACGCACACACACGCACACGCACACACACACACACACACACACACACACACACACACACAACCAGTAGATCATTACACCATTTTCCCCTGTTGAAGTATGTCAAAAGATTAATGTAGCCCACTGCAGCAGCCAGTTGTGTGATTACACGCTCCACAAACACGTGCACAAAACTGTAGTGGGTGTAGAAAATGAAAGTTGTGTGCCTTATTCCGGGTGTATATTTGCCATTGCAGTAGTAGCACAATAGCACTGTCCTCATGAGTACTAAATGTTTTAAACTGAAAATATTGCAGTCCAACATGGTTCTGTAACATGGCAGTACTTACACTGTTATGCCATTCAAAGATTATGAATCCCAAATAAGATGCAATTGAGACATAGTAGTGTGAAGAAACAGGTAATGAACTTTGTTCAGTACCCTCTGCACTGTTTTGCTTTTTTGTGTGAAGTAATGATTACATTCATAGTTCACACTATTTTCAGCCACCCCTGCATGGATCACTGAGTAGCCCACCCTTACATGGGTTTTGTGTATATAGTCCTGCTGTATGCTCTCATCATGCCCTCACAGTACATTGTTCAGCATTCATGTGAATATGTCATAGTGCTGCTGTACTCTGCACCCATGGCACGCAAGTTTTGTAGCAGTGTAATCTTGTTGAAGTATAAAACATGTAAATAAAATAAGTATATGTAAAAAATAAAAATAAAAAATGTATTAATGTTCAAATTTTGTTTTTCCCATATGGCTGTGAGAGTCGAATAGGCAGCAAATCAATGCTTTTGATATGTGGTGCTAGAGAAAACATTTTGAGAATTTGTGGACTACAGGAATATTAGATCAATCAGTAATTAAGGATATAAACCTGGAACGCTTGATAATAAAACTAAAATCCAGATACTTTGGTCACATAACGAGAGAACAGGATTCATTAGAGAATAAATTGATGCTGTGAAAGACTTGGGGGGGGGGCTAGCAAAGGCTGAAATGAAGAGACATCTTTTGTGAAGTAATGAGTATGACTTTGCTCGTATTTTAAGAAACCGTTGTTGACAGATGAGCCTGATGTATTGAATTTGTCAACCTCACCAAAAGTCAGAGCTAAGTAAACAACAACAACAAAATGTTTGCTTTCATGAGTAGCATGGTAATCCCCCTAGGTGCAGACCCCTGTCCTAAGGGACATCCTTTGAGTGTTGTATATTGTTTTAGTCATGCACAGTCACAGCTGACAAGTGGTAATATAGGAAATTCATTCCAGGAGACAAGCTTACAACTATAACCCTGTGGGTGAACTGGCAGGCAAGTGTGCAACTTGTCACCTATATCTTCTGATACAAGTATAACCACACAATCTGCTCTGTTGAGTAATTGATGGGATTCCAAATCCCCTCCTTGGATGCCACTTTACTCAGTAGCACTGTAGGGTGCATAACTGTATTGCTGTGTACCGTGTTGTAGGGCAAACCTTTTCCTTGACATGCCATTTTCACCCTTTATGTTTTGGGAAAAGTTTGGGAGAATACTTGTCTACATGGCTTTGCACTGTGTGGAGTGACAACTCTCTTCCTGGTTACCGCTTGTAGTTTTTATGTAATGGGGGCTACAGACTGCATACTTTTGCACCATATAGAATAGCAACTTTCTTGAATGACACCAGTGTTATTTATCTGTGGGCCCACCACTTGCACTCCGGTGTGTTCCCTAAGATGTAAAAAAAACTCTTACAAATTTTCTTGGAAGATTCCTGCACAGCCCACAGATGAGGCCTTTAACAAGTATTGTTTTTTCTATCCCTGATTACATGCTCTTCTTTAAGTACCATACAGTACCAGTTTGATTCGTATACCATTCATTCTATATTTTTCACTCTATAAGTGCCGATCCATAGTGTTGGCCATTTAGTGTGCATTTGAATTGTGTTGGCCATTTAGTGTGCATTTGAATTGAATGATAAACTGAGCAATTTAGTACATCGTGCCTCACAATCTGATGCAGTGAGCTTATCTCAACAGACATACAATTGTGTTTGTGAATATGATCATAGGAAATACAAGGCAACTAAGCCTAGTAGCCATTTACACTTTACCAGTACCCACCCTTAAACCTTACCTCCTTTTTCAAGGAGATCTAGGCCAGTCAAGGTGAGATGAATTTCTGACTATCCATCTAGCCTACTAGTTTCCTTTTGAAGGGATATCATGTATCACACTGCTTAATTTGCAGTGGAAGTCTATTCCAGAGGTAGGAAGGTATTGTGTAACTAATGTATTTCTCCACCATGTTTTATTTATTTGCTGGCATAGTTTTAGAGCTTTGAACCTAGTATTATTGAGGTTGTTTGATATATGGATAAGCAGGAGATCCTAGACTACTGAGTTCTTATTAGCACAGAAGGCAAGGCATAGATCACACCTTTAGAGTCTTGTAGGACATCAAATAAAGGGACAATGATGTCTCTTTTTTGGTAGCTTTTAGGTTTTTTCAGCCAGTGATGTTTTTTGTTAGCGATCTCTGGGGTCTTTTCAGTTATGTATGTCTAGTGAGGTACATCCCAAAGGGAGTGACATAACCAGTGCAGAATGTAAGGGTGCAATGACTTCTTTAGAAAATGTAGATGATATTCCTTTTTTGGCCAGCTGCACTAAATAGAAGGAATTAAGAACCACTATAGCGATGTTGTGATCAAAGGAGGGGGTGATAGGAACCTATGCGCCAAAGTATCTAACTACATTCCCATTTTGAAGATGGGTGTTTTCTTTCTTGTAAGCTGGGGAGGATAACTCATAACTGTATTGCATTTTTTTTACATTTAATTTCAGCCTATTGCTTGTATACCAGTTATTCACAAGTGTAAGCTTATGCTGGATGGTCTAGGTGTCAGAGGGGAATGTGAGAATGACATTCAGTTTACAGTCATCCATACACTTAGCTAACCAGACATCTTGGTTCATGATATGGAGATGGAAAAATGATTGTGTCTTTTTGTGCTGTGAGTGAGAAAATTTCTGTTGCTGCTTGGATGTACCATGTAGATGATGTCTTTGAGTGTGGCCTAGTCATCTTTAAGATTATGCTTGCATTTCAATTTCACATTACTTATCAGAAAAGGACTATGTGTAAATAATTTACTTGTAAAATACCCTTTAAGACAGTAATGTGTGTTTATAGTGGCACTTTTTGAGTAAGACTTGGAATTAAAGTAATTATTTTGTGGCGAAGGGGGTTTGAATAGGGAGTTAGCATTCTTTGGTGTACATGGTTATATTACTAGAGACTGGTTAGTAGCTCATTGGATTACAATCCAAGCTTTAAATAGGTACAAGTGTTGCACATGGCAAACTGTAAAAATGGTGTGTCATGAGTAGTGCTCTTTTTAAGAGTTACTAGCTTCCCTTCCTTTTTTGTCCTTCTCTAAATATTTATTTGATTTATTTATTTATTTGCACTTGTTTACTGGGAAGGTCCACTGGGTCAAAGGTACCCTTTTTCAGTGGAGGCCCAGGGAGAAGAGCTCCACAATGAATAATACATACATATAATAGAAAACATTAAGAACAATAATTAAAAAAAAATGCACACATTTAATAGTAAGCAGTAACAAAGTAGGATACGACAACAACAAGTATCACAGTATTTTGTTTTAGCACAGTCAAGCACTACCTTTCTACTGAAGGAATGGAATGGCAGGAGAGAGAAGAGTTCAGGTTATGGGTTGTGAGGAGCTAGCACAAGAGCAAAGCCATGTGGAGGAGAGATAATGTCTCAAAGATTTTTTGAAGAGGGAGACATTACTAGTGGATCTGAGCTGGGGAGGGAGGCAGTTCCATAGTCTAGCTGATTTCTCAAAATAATTGTGTTTTGTTGCAGGGTGGAGAACTGCAAGATGGGTCTGAATTGATTGGTCCTCCTGATCCTGTTTCTGATTCTCAGCTTGACAACGTGTCCATCTGCAGTACTGAAGGTATGTTGACTGTTATTTTTGATGCATTTACATTGAGGCATATTATTCAAACTTAAAAAGGTATTTTTCCTCAGATGCTTTAGTGAGTGTGCACTGTAAACTGTCCTGTGTTTTTGTAGGTAAGCAGTCTGACATCATGCCATTAGTGCAAAGTCTGTGAAGAAAAATTGGACCCAATTTTATGCTATTACTTAGAATAACCGCTGTATCTGAGAAGTCAGAGTAAGAGTAGTCTGAAGGTAAAACATTAAGCAGTTAGTATAGTGAAGACTACTGTTTCTTTTAGCAAGAAAATAAACAAATTGAGAAGGTACAATTATGGCGTGTGGTGGAAGTATTGGGAATGATACTAACAGGAAGTGGAGGACATCCCTACTTTCTAGCCTGTGCATCCAAACTTCTTACTTGCTGTTTGCCCCATCAGTTTCTCTAGATGAAGTCGGACAGGTCATATTTTGAAGCATACGTAGAAAAGTTAGACTGTGAACAATAACACTGACTGGAAAATTAGGTGATGTGCTTAAAAATGTTTGCGCTTTGAAGGAGAGGTGCTAAACTGTGCAACCTGTTGCTAGGGATGCAGAAATTTTTTGCTAAACTCAATTTTTTTGTGTTTCCAGCTTGTATTTACTTTGTTGTATAAAGTTTTTGTGGTACTATGTAGACCATATTTCATTGCCCCTGACTTCACAATCTGTTTGAGTTTGCAGCCACACGAGTGTGCTAAATGGTTCCAAAACTATAAGGAGTCAATGAGATGTTAATAAAAGCAGGATTGTCTGCTGCATAATACATGCAGATTTGAATTTGACATGCTGTTTTGTAACATCTCAGTCTTCTTGCTTTGTACAACAGAATACTCTATTTGGCCATGTAATTTTTTTTTTATTGCTTCCCTAGGTCCTCGTCAAATGGCTCTGCTACCAGTATGCAGTTGACTTCTACATTTGTAGGGGGTGACCAAGAACTGGGCATTGCCAGGTTAAGCAAGAGCCCTACATCCCATTTGTTTTTGCCCAAGAATTTTAGTCAGTCCTACCTTTTCTAGCAAGAGTCTGGTTGCAGGGAGCACGTCACCTTGCTGTTCCTGGAGGTGACCTACCCTCTTTCCAATGGAGCACTAATGCCTGCCCTTAACAGCTCCACTGAGTTTTGTCATCACTGTCTTTTGAGGCAGAGTATGCCTCTGCATGCGGAATTCCTCTAGGCTGCTTGCTTTGAATGTGCCATGACAGCTCGGGCTTGGCAAATTTGAGCTACTGCTATATATCACCCTTGTGTTGAGTCACAGTTGCTTGCCTATCCTAGGACGAGCAAGCCAGCAATGACCACTTATCCACATTCTTCCAGGTCTGCTCCTACCGGTACCTAAGTTAGTGCTCAAATTCAGGTCACCTGCACCATAGTCACAGCTCTAGCCTTCTATATCACCAGGCAGGGTGTTTTTCTAGAAAGTTTCTAATTAGAAAAATCACATCCTGGCTAAGGAATACATAATGTAGTTACAGCTTATTTACTTTTCCTTTACTATAAGTTGCTGATGTTTATCATTCCCACTGCTGCATAAATCTTTAGGCTGTATGGGTTGTTTCCCTGTCTAAAGCTGTAGCTGCCTACCACACCTTCACTCTGACTACTGACTGACTAGCCTGAAGGAGGGAAATTGATAGGCGGAGTGAAGATGTCTCCAATACTTTTTGTCGACTTGAGAAGAAACAGCTCAGAGGCTTTATACAAGCACATACCTCTCAACTGTACAGATTTTCGCAGAATGTCCAGATTTTTACCTCAGATTTTTGGTCCATTTCTCATAAAATTGTGGGTTTCTTGCAAGTCATTAGCATATCACTGAGGGTTGAAGTCAAAATATAATGACATACATTTGAGTTTCAGACTTCACACCTTTCAGAAAATCCATGTTAATGCACAAGCTGTCATTCTGTCAATTGTTTAAGTTTGTAAGAGCAGTATTTAAAGAGTCCCTATTTTTGGGCCTTTATCCCCCCCCCCCCCCCATTTTTAATGGCTTTGTCCAGATTTCTTGCTCTAAGAGGTTGAGAGGTATGCACAAGCAACAGTTAAGTAATAGCTTTATTTCTGGCAGATTAAGTCCCCATTGGGGAACCCTTCCACACATAATTTGTTGCCCTTTTAGTAAATACTCTCTCTCTGAATCTGTGTATGTATGTGTGTATATGTATGTGTATATATATATATATATATATATATATATATATATATATATATATATATAATATATATATATTATAATATATAGTGTGTGCGTGCATGTGTAGATATATGTATGTATGTATGTGTGTACAATATATTAAAAGTGTGTGTGTATATGTATGTATGTGTATATATGTGTATATATATGTGTATATATATATATATATATATATATATATATATATATATATATACATATACAAAATGTGTTTTCCTAGGCACACACACACATATATCTGTCTCTGTCTCTATGTATATATGTGTGTGTGCGTGTATATATATATATATATATATATATATATCAGACTAAAAGTGGTATTTCCTCTTTAAGAAATCAGGTATGTTTTCACAACATCAGAAATTTTCTATTAGGGACTTCTGTTTTTAGCTATTTTTTATTTATTTATTTAACGTTTGTTAACCGGGAAAGTCCAACTTGGAACAAAGCCAATTTTCAGCTTAGGCCTGGGAAGAAACGCTCCAGACACATGTCTTTGTAACATGGAAGGAAACTGGAGCACCTGGAAGAAACCCACATAAACGAAGGGAGGACATGCAGGACTCTGCACAGAAGGCACCCCAGCCTAGAATTGAACCAGAGAACCTCCTGATGTGAGGTGACAATGCTACCGTTGCACCACCTCGCCATCCCATTGGTGTTTATAGCTAATTGGGAGCTATTTTTGGCGAAAAATATATGTACTGTTTATGTAAACTTTATATTTTTTGACTGAAAGTTTTACTTAGGGATGGGTAAGAATGCGTTTTTTTTTTCATGTAATGCTTATGTTCGCTTTGTGACAACTTACCTGACATTTTCTTTTTTTTTTTTTCTGTCATTGTACTTACAACTTTGAAAGAAGTTTTGACACGGATGACACAGATTTTGTGTACTGCTTGTGCATTTACTTAGTGAAGGGGCTGGGATAAGAAATATGAGTGTAAATGTGCTGCTTATGAATACTCAGTGATGACATACTTACTAACTGACTTGCTCCAGCAGAGCTTACAGCTTTTGGCATCTCCTCCTTGGCTACAGCACTATTATCAAGATAAAAAAAAATACTTGCAAAGGAGTCCTTGCCAGTATTGCAGACTCAGTTTACACCTCACCTGTGAGTGGGTGAACCTGCAGTGGCCATTTGTTGTTCTTCAGACCATTCACTTACCCCACTGGCTTCCTCTAGTATAGTCCTTTCAGCCCCAATGATCTGGAGGTCTTCCATGTCCTCTTTGTCTGTTCATTGTCTGATCTTGACATGGGAGAACCATCTTCTCTAGGGCTGAGAGGCACTCTGTGAGAGTCTTCTTGAGGTAACCGAGGTAAAGACCATTAGACCAGTCAGAGATGTCCTCTCTTCAGGTCAGTAGTCTTCCATAGGAATTCCCGTAAATAAAAAAAACCTAAAGTTTAAACATTGCATCCAGTGTTGGCTTTTCTATCTATCTCAGCCTTTGGGTTACCAGATCCAAACAGATCAGAGGCTGGTAATTCAAATTCTTAGCTCTGAAGCTCCAATTCCCCTCTCAAAATGCTCTATCTTCCTAGGTCTTCTCAGATCTCATTTGCCAGTCTTCATTGTCAGTTGTGGTCACTGGAGCCACATAGTTGTGCTTTTTCAGCTTTCTTTCTATATGAGTGTGCAGTCTTTATATTTAGATGCAGGATAATCCTTCTCTACCCTGTTATCAGCAATACTTTTGCATGTGCTTGTAAAATTTCTGTAGCTATTAGTTGGGATTGTTTATCAGATACATGGCTGCTCTGCTGTTTGTCTTAACAGCCTTCCTTTCTGTTGATAGACATAGGCAGACATGCATTTATTTATATAAAAGAAAACCATGATAATATGTTCACAGTTACAAACATTATACATGACATACATGCTTTTATGCAATTATCATCAATCCAACATTACATAAATTACCCAGTTCCTGCCTTCCCTTAAACTCCACTTCTTCTCCAAAACATTATTCTGCATGCATTGTTCCCACAATTTCCTTTTTTTTTATGTAGTTTGCTACTAACCTTTTCTAAACATTACACTTCCAGTTATTGTACCTCTGTTACGATGTTCACTACTTCAAATACAGTTAGTTTAGACTTTGTTTTTCATGTTCTAGTAATTGCTTTTTTTTGGCAGCCACCAGAATTAATCTTAAAAAGGCTTTAATATGTCTAGGCAATTCAGATCCTATATCCCAGCTCAAAAAAATAATTTCCGTAGTTACACCCATTTTCTCTCCCAATATTTCTGACAGAGTACTCTGTAGAGGAAATTTTAAAGTCTGCCAACTCATTACACTCTGAAAACATATGATGCGATGTTGTCCTATCTTGCCTTCATTCTGTATTGGTTGGGTTTGGAACCGATCCTTGTTTACAAAATCTTGAGGCCTTCAACTAGCTCATGGCTTACACCCTATCCCATGGTGCGCAAGGGAATTCCCCAGATTTCATTTGCTGCTAAGCAGATTGGGTGCTTCACACTGGCTCTAGCTAAGTGATTTTTCCTGAAATCATTTAATTCCTTTTAAATTTAATAGTCTCCTCCCTGTTTTGAGATATAAATAGTTAGTAGTTTAGCTTAGTTTAATTACTGCACTCTGTAACACTTTTTTGACTGTGTTTATTACCTTGCTGTTTACTGTGTTCGTTATTAATCTCAAGGCCTATTTTATTCTTTCCCTATCCCGGCCTTTCTCTGTGTGCTTTGAATAACTGATGTTATGTAGTCCAATCTCGTCTACATTCTTACCCGTGGGTTCGGCTCCGACTCGGCCAAAACTTTTCTAGCTCGAAATCTTTCTATTGGCTGGGCTAAGATGGTATCCCATGCTGCACTGCTCTATATCCCAGATCTCGTTTGCCACTCATGTAGCTTAGACGTGGTCTCGCCTCTTGGCTGTGGCTAAGTACCCTTTTTCTTCTTCTTGAGAGAATTTATTGCAAACAAAAAGCTATTTAAATAGCTATTGTTCGTTTGGTATTATTTTGTGGAAAAGTTGTGTGTGTGTGATTGTGATTGTTCCTGTGGTATCCCACTAGCTGTTCCAATGGGCTAGGCCCATTTCAGTTAGAGGACCTAGTCTGTCCCCTTGCTTCCCTGTGTTACAAACTTTCCGGTCTAAAACCGTTTAAATTAGAGTTTTTTAGTCCTACCCCACTCTTGTGTGTGTCAGAGGATCGTTCGTTAGAGTTTTTTGTTAGTGGTAGTTTTTCCCGCCTTAAATGTGGTGCAAGTCTGTGACTGTTTTTCCAGTTGGTCTCGTACCTGTAATTTTTTGTCTTGGGGATTGGTGGTAGTTGGTTCGATGTCTAAAGATTCTAAGGAGCGCAAGCCCTCGGGCTTCAAGAAATGCTCAAAGTGTGGCTATAAAATGTCCATTACTGATGGACATTCTGTTTGTGTATATTGTCTGGGAGCAATCCATCTCTAGGAGTCATGCAGCTTCTGTCATGCATTTAATCCTAGGGTCCTTCAGGAGAGAAAGAATAAGTTGATTTTGAAGGGACTTCTGAAACCCTCCTTCGAAGAGGGTCTGGAAACTGCTTCCAACTCTAAAGCTAAAACCACTAAATCGAAAAAGAGGTCTCCAGCTGCTTAAGTCTCCTTGGAGCCACCGGAGAAAATAGCTAAATCAGCTTCGACTTCCTCAGCTCCACCATCCTCAGGGCCGCAGGAAGTGTCAGTGGTGATGGAACCGGCGTCGGCTCCAATAATTTTGGAACCTATTCGGAGCCGATCGCCTAGAATTGGGCAAGTATCACCAGAGAGGAGGTCTCGATCACCCTCCCTGTCCTCCAAATCCTCCAGGACATTATCGGATGTGGACGTCGATAGAGTGGTGCAGAGACTCCTTCAGTCACCGGTCTTGGCAAAATTGTTCTCGGCTCCGTCTCAATCGGCTCCGGAGCCCATCCTGCAACCTACTTTGATACTTCCTCCTCCGAGCGCATCCCAGCCTTCGGAGCCGGAGTGCTCGGCTCCATGTGATGTCTCCAGGTCGGTTCCGATGGCCCCTCCTGGCTTATCGGTGCCGACGTCAGCTCCTACCCCATCGGCTCCGTCCACGGGATTCAGGACTCAGGATTCTTCAGTCGGACCCGAGGGAGAGGCTTCGGGACATCTCTTGGTTCCTAGTCTCCCTCTTGGTGCTTCGGCGCGGGGAAGTCCGACTCCTGTCATGGCTTCGGAGGCTGGTCGTTCTCAGACTCAGGGGGACCAGCCTTTGAGGCCGTGCGGAGTGCGCTGGCCAGATCGTCTGTGACATCATGTGGGTCAGTCATTCTGTCCCCTACTATTCCGGTGCTGGTCTCTGATCACCACCTATCTTTAGACAGCGTAGCCCCAAGGCCTCAGGGTACCCCCATGAGTGGTCCCCAAATTTCTGAGGGCCCCTCAGAGTGTTTGCCTGAGGAGCCCCCTAGAAAGAAAACATGCAAGAGGAAGCACATAGACTCCCAGGATGAGTCTCTCACATCAGATACCGACCTCGAGGATTCGGAGGGGTCCCCCAAGTCATCCTCTGAGGATGTTTCTTTCTCTGACATCCTAGAGATCTTGAAACAAAGAGGTGACTGGCCGTCTAAAGCCCCCTCATAGGAGGAGTCGGTCTTTCTGAAGGCCTTCGGTGCTCAGCCCTCCGCCTCGTGGGTGTCTCCACCTTTCGACGAGCTCCTGGATTTGATTTGTCGAAGGGTGTGGGAGAACCCTGATTCTGTGGAACCAGTCCCCAGGAGACCCAATAAATTTCTGTCTGCTCCCTGGGGTAAGGAATTTCTGTCCAAGGGAGTCCCTGTGGATGCCATGGTGGTGGCAGTGGCCATTCAGAAGGAATTAGCCGTCCATCCTCCTAACAAGGAGTCTAGGACCATGGACCTGTATGGGAAGCGTACCCTCTCTTTAGTGACCTTTACCTTACGGTCACTGAATTATTTATCTCACTTTACACGGCTCCAGAGAGATCTCCTCAAGGAGCTTGGAGATATTCTCACTGGTAACGTTTCTGAGGTGGTGACCCAGGCGGTTAACGTCCAGATGTCTACCCTCAATTCCATTGTTAACTCCTCCATGAGGCTGATTTCATATGTAGCCAAGGGAGCGAGTAGGGCAGCAAGTTCAGGAGTCGCCATTTAGGAGACAGGCCTGGATGCGCCTTTGTCATTTTGCGGAGGCCTTCAAGTCTTCATTCACTGATGCCCCCTTTGATGGTTCCTCTTTGTTCGGAACCAAGGTGAAAGACACCCTCACCAGGTGCAAGCAAGAGGGAAAAACTCTAGATTCTTTTTGGTGCCGAAAAGAACAGGGGACCTGAGACCCATATTAGATCTCAGCCGATTGAACAACCATATACAAAAGTCCAAGTTCCGAATGGTCACATTGCAGTCTATTCTCCCATTGTTGGGAAAAGAAGTATGGATGTGCTCCATCGACCTCAAGGATGCTTACTACCACATCAAAATGGACAGGGCATCCAGGAGTCACCTACGCTTCCGGCTGGGAGCCAGTCATTTTCAGTTTCGATCCCTGCCCTTTGGTCTCACCATAGCCCCCAGGGTGTTCACCAAATGCATGGCAGTGGTGACTGCTCACTTGAGACGTCAAGGGTTTCCATATCTGGACGACTGGCTCCTCACTGCCACCACCAGGCATCTACTAATTCAGACCAGGGACGCCACTATAAATCTGTGTCAACAGTTGGGCATAACATTGAACTGGGAAAAATCTGCCTTGTTGCCCTCACAGTGTGTCACTTTTATAGGTGCAGAACTAGACACTGTCCTCATGCGGGCGATTCTACCACAGGAAAGAATCAGAGCCCTACAACAACAAGTTCACGCCCTGCTCCCTCTGAGAAGAGTGAAGGCCAGATGGGTTCTCCAACTGTTGGGGACTATGGCTGCGATGATTATGTTAGTCCCTCTAGCAAGGTTACATATGAGACTCCTTCAGTGGCTTCTCTTTGCCCAGTAGTCTCTTCAACGTCTTCCACTTTCTCACCCTATTCTACTTACGGACAGGTGCAAACAGGATCTCAGTTGGTGGCTTCTCACCGACATTCTGGACACAGGAAAGCCCTTCGTTCCGGCACCCCCGATTGCCATGGTGACCACGGATGCCTCCCAGATTGGGGGGGGGGGCATTATCTAGGCAGGACAGTCCAAGGCACGTGGCAAGAGCACAAGATGCATCTGCATATCAATGTCCTGGAGATGAGAGCTGTGCTACTTGCGTTGCAGGCACTTCAGAGCTTTTACTACCTCTCGGGACTATGGCAATCCACTCGGACAATATGTCATTGGTGTGGTAGCTGAACAAGCAGGGAAGAACCAAGTCATATCCCCTGTGCAGAGAGGCCATGCGAGTGTGGCGCTGGGCAGTGTTTTCCCAACGTTTTCAGGTGGCAAGGCACATTCCGGTGAAGTCCAACGTGATCGCAGACAGGCAAAGCAGAGCTATTCTGATGCCTTACAAGTGGTCCCTGAACTGTCAAGTTGCAGAACGGATCTTCCGCAGGTGGGGTCAGCCTTGTTGCGACCTTTTTGCCAGCCCCCTCAATGCCAAATGCAGCAGCTACTTCACGTTGATCCCCCTCAGGGGGAGTCACCCAGGGACGCTGTAGTCCACGATTGACCCTCCGGCCTACTATATGCCTTCCCTCCGGTCCCCTTGCTGTCAAAGGTTATTCAGAAAGCGCAATCCTTGGGAAGCAGAATGATTCTGATTGCCCCTCACTGGCCTCGTCAGATTTGGTTCCCCTTTCTCCATCCCTACCTCGTGGACACTCCTTGGATTCTGGACCCACAACCAGACTTACTGACACACATGTCAGGGCAGCTCCACCCCTCTCTGCGGACTCTCCAGTTGATAGCCTGGCTACTCCACTTCCGTCATTGGTTAGGTTTCATCATTTCTCGCTGGAGGTAGTTCATATTTTATCTTCCTCTCATAAGCCCTTGACCAGGAAGATTTATTCCAGCAAATGGAAGAGAGTTTTAATTTGGGCTCATACCCAAAGGATTGGCCCTTACATGGCTCCAATTTCATCTGTTTTGGAGTTCTTGTCTATGCTTTTTCACCAGGGCTCAGCGGCCGCCACCATTAAAGTCCAATTGGCAGTGATTTCTACCTTTCATGTCGCAAATGAGCCTAGTCTGATGGCTCATAGACTCTGTAAGGCTTTCCTGAAGGGCACTCTGTTACTTCGTCCTCCGGTATTGGAACCTGTCATGCCTTGGGATTTAAACTTTGTTCTACAGGCTCTTACTTCATCCCCCTTTAAACCTGCAGCTACTTGTGATTTAAAATTCTTGACCTGGAAGACCGTCTTTTTAGTAGCCATCACGTCAGACAGACGCATTTCAGAGATTCAAGCTCTATCAATCAAACCTCCATACTTGATTTTTCATAAGGACAGGGTTTCTCTTAGACCAAACCCTTCCTTTCTTCCCAAAGTGGCATCAATCAGTAACCTTAATCAATCCATTGAATTGCCAGTGTTTTTTCCCCAGTTCTCAAACAAGGCATAATTCAAATTCTATCAATTGGATGTACACAATTATGTTTTTATCTGCACAGAACGAAAAACCTCAGAAAATCTGATCAGTTGTTTGTTTCATTTTCGGAAAACAGAATGGGGTCTCCTGTTTCCAAAGTCACTCTGTCCAGGTGGATCTCCAGCTGTATTTCCTTTGTTTATTCCTCAGGGGGTAAAGATTTACCGTTTCCGGTGAAGGCTCACTCTACTCGGTCTGTATCTACATCTACAGCCTATCAGGCCAGATTGTCTATGGATGATATTTGTGCTGCAGCTACTTGGGCATCTCCTCACACCTTTGTTACTCATTACAAGTTGGATGTGATATCTAGGGGCAGGTCTTTCTTTGGTTCCACAGTACTCAGGAGTATTTTCCACTGAGCCTCCCAGGATTTAGGTGCTATGGACGCTGTCCCACGGGTAAGAATGTAGGCGAGATTGGACTACATAACATCAAGAAGTTATGTACTCACCATAACGTTCGATGTATGTGGTCCATCTAGCCTCACATTCTTACTTACCCCCCCTCCTTCCCCCTTCCTAGAGGATCTGGAGGTTAGGTCTGGTGTCAGAGCTCCCTTCATTCTTGGTTTGTTCTTCCTTTCCTTGGGTGGTGTTATGCATGGAGAATGAGTGCTGGTGTTCGCAGCAAACTAGATCTGGGGATATAGAGCACTGCACCATGGGATACCATCTTAGCCCAGCCAATAGAAAGACTTCGAACTAGAAAGGTTTTGGCCGAGTCGGAGCCGACATTCGTCTCCGAACCCACGGGTAAGAATGTGAGGCGAGATGGACTACATACATCGAACGTTATGGTGAGTACATAACTTCTTGTTTTGAATAACTGTGTTTTTTCTTTAGGCTCATTGTTTTTTGAGTTGTTAATATTTGGAGTGTTGATAGTTAAACATATATATTTAACTTCAAGGGTTTTTCTTTCTGGCCCTGTTTTATGTAAACTGCTTTTTCTACCATTTCTGTATGCTTTACTTAGGTAAATGGGTTTAAGCTAGCTCGTTTAGGGTAGAGAGCTGCTCAGCCCGTTTTAGTTAGAGGGCTTCTTTTTCAGAGTGTGTGTGTTATATATTCTGTCTGTTAAGCTTGCCAAGCTTATTAAAAAAAAAAAAGAAGAAGAAAAGTTGTATGTTTTTTTCTGGTGTTTTCCTTATCCACCAAGCTAGCTCGTTTCAGTTAGAGGGCTGCTTAGCCCATTTGAATTAGAGGGCTTTTCCCTTAGAGTGTTTTTTAATATTTACATAGTAGTTGTAGTGTAAGTTATATTTGCTACTGACATGTCTAAACAAAAAGATACTAAACCCTCGGGGTTTAAGAAGTGTTTAAAGTGCACTCAGAAAGTGTCGATAGCTGATGGTCATACTGTGTGTGTGTACTGCCTTGGAGCAGTACACTTACAAGAGTCTTATTCTGTTTCCATTCATTTAGCTCCAGGGTCATTCTTGAAAGGAAGAACAAGCTAATAATTAAGGGGCTATTGAAGACTTCCTTTTCAGAAGCCATAGGAGAATGTCAGAGTCCTGCAAAGCATACCCTTTCACTTTCTACTAAATCTGAGAAATCTGGAAAAAGATACTTTTCTACTTCTTTGGATCACTCTGAACCGACTAAGAAATTGACAAAAATTTACTCATTGGACCCGAAATCTGTCAGGCCCGAAAAACCATCTACCTCAACTCCTTCTGTATTGGAACCGTTGGTGTTTCAAGCTCGGCGCAGGTCCCCAGAATTGGAGCCGGTTTCTCCGACATTAAGATCACCAATCTTGCAAGCTTCAACATTTTTTGCTCCCTCCTCTTGATCCTCCAGGAGCCTTTCAGACATTGATGTGGATCGCATGGTGCAGAGACTTTTGAGGATACTGGCGCTAGCCAAATTTTTGTTGGAGCCAACCCAGAGGGTTTTGGAATCTACTAGACCTGCCCTTTCACCATTGGTTCCTCCTCTGACCCAACTCGGGGCCTCAGAGCTGAAGTGCATGGAGCTGATAGTAGTGGAACCATCTGAGATGAGGCCTGTCCCAGGATCTTTGGCCCCGACTACTGCATTGACTTCCTCCATGCCATCTGAGCTTGAGGAGTGTAGGAGCGGACGTTCTCCGGTCGGGTCCGAGGAGGACAGTCAGATCAGACGTTTGTCAGATCTGAACTTGCCACTCAGGGCTTCGGCACTGGTGAGCTCAGCTCCTACATCTGCCTCGGAGCCAAACCCTTTGGTGCCGGGGATGCCTTTTACTTCTTTGGAGCCTGGAGCTTCCTTGGATCATAAGCAGGGGCCTTCAAGGCGATGAGGAAAGTTCTGTCCCCGCGGGCAGTTCCACTGTCAGATCGAGTCATTCCTCCCCTAAAGGCACCGGTGTCCTTCTCGGCACAATCGTATCCACACAGAGGCAGAGACTCATGGCCTCAGGACGCCCCATTTACCCATCTGAAGAGGTCTCTCGCAAGAGATTATGCAAGAGGAAGCATCTGGACTCCCCAGAGGAGTCCGTCACATCTGACACAGACCTCGATGAGTCAGAAGGGTCCCCACGGTTACCCTCTGAGGATGTCTCATTCGCAGACATCCTAGAGATACTTAAGCAGATGTGGCTGAAAGCCCATCAACCCTTCTGAGGAGTCGGTCTACCTGAAGGCCTTTGGGTTTCACCCCTCCACCATTTGGGTGTGTCTGCCTTTCGATGAACTTATGGACCCAGTTTGTCGAAAGATGTGGGAGACTCCAGACTCAATGGAGCCTGTCCCTCAGAGGCCAATTAAATTCATAGTATGCCCTGAAGATAAATCTTTCCTTATGAAAGGTGTCCTGGTCAATGCTATGGTGGTGGCGGTGGCAACAACCAAAAAGGAACTGTCGGAGACGTCCTGTTCTGTCCATTCTCCAAACAAAGAGTCTCGTACGTTGGACAGATACAGAAAGAGCACTTTCTCTTCAGTGACCTTTACACTCAGGTCCCTGACTTATCTCACACATTTTACCAGGTTACAGAGAGATCTCCTGAAGGAGCTAGGAGATACTGTCCAAGGTTCAGTAGCTATGGGGATATCAGATTTCCACCTTGAATTCAGTGGTAAACTCCTCCATGAGACTCCTTTCCTGTGCAGCTGTTGGAGCGATTAAAGCAGTGCGTTCAGGAATTTCCCTAAGGAGGCATTCCTGGATGCACTTGTGTAACTTTGCTGCCCCTTTTAAGTCTTCTTTTGTTAATGCCCCTTCGATGGCTCATCCTTATTCAGGCCCAATGTCAAAGACACACTAACCAGGTGTGAACAGAAAGGAAAAACTCTCTCTGCTGTAGGAGTTCGTTTTTCCCTACCTTCTAGACCCTATCCAAAAGGTCAAAAGGGAGGAAAAATGTGGTTAAGGAAATCCCAGAGAGTTTTTCAAGACACACGTGGTGATCCTTCCCCCAGGGGCAGAGATGGAAGCAGTAATGGAAGATGCCGACCACGTGGCAGAGGGGGTCTGCAAAACCAGGGTGACAGGGAATCCTTCCTTGGCAAGCCCTTTCAGCACTTCTGAAAGGAGACCTGTCTGCCCATCTCTGGAGGCAGTCGAGGATCACTTATCTTTGTACCCAGAATCCTGTCTAAAAATCACAAAAGACAAATGGATACAAAGCATCATATCCAGAGGTTACTCCATACCCTTTACCTTTCCCGCCCCACACATCAGAAACATTCCAGATGTTCCACCCATTCACAGGAAACAGGCAACACTAGAAATACAGAGGTTGCTAGAAAAAAAGAGTCATCCAAATAGTCCCCGCAAACCATATAGGATCCAGAACTTACTCAAGGTTCTTTTTAGTTCCAAAGAAAACAGGGGACTGGAGACCCATTTTGGATTTTAACAAGCTGAACAAAGCAGTAAAAAAGTCAAAGTTCCAGATGGTAACACTGCAGTCAATTCTCCCTTTTCTGGAAAAAGACGACTGGATGTGCTCTATAGACCTCCAGGATGCATACTACCATATAAACATGGACAGATGATCCAGGAGTCATTTGTGCTTTCGGCTGGGAGCCAGTCACTACCAGTTTCAAGCTGTGCCCTTTGGTCTCACTACAGCCCCCAGAGGTAATCACCAAATATATGGCAGTAGTTATGGCTCACCTGAGATGTCTAGAATTCCGAGTGTTTCCGTATCTAGATGACTGGCTCCTAACTGCCACCACTGACCATCTACTATTGAAAGCAAGAGACACCACACTAAAACTCTGCTCCCATTTAAGGATCACAATAAACCACAAAAAATCTGCCTTATTGCCATCTCAGCGTATCGTTTTTATTGGAGCAGATGTAAACACCACAAAAATGATGGTAAAGCTTCCCCCAGAAAGAGTTCACATCCTTCGACGTTCATTCTTATGCCTTCTTTTTAAGCAGAAGATTCAAGCGAGATCAGTTCTAAAAGTTCTAGGTACCATGGTAGCAGCAGTAACTGTGATCCAGTTAGTGTGGCTGCTATTCAGGAACTACCCATGTCCCGCGAAATTATGATTATGGAATCTTGCAGGAAAGACCTTCATTGTTGGCTTCACTCCACTCAAGTGATGTTAGGCTGACCCTTTGTTCTTCCACAGCCTACAGCCACAGTGACAACAGATGCTTCCCAGATAGGGTGGGGGGGTCATTATCAGGGAAGGATGGTCCAAGGCACTTGGCAGGATCACGAGGCCCACTTGCATATCAATGTCCTGGAGATAAGAGTGGTGTTTTAGCGTTGCAGGCATCCAAGATTCTCCTCCACTAGGAACTGTTGCAGTAAAAATGGACAATATGTCGGTCGTGAGTATATAAACAAATGAGGGGGAACCAGATCTTACCCCCTTTGCCAGGAGGCTAGGCCCTGAGAGTATGACAGTAGGTGACCTCCTCCCAATGCTTTCTGGTAACAACACACATCCCTAGAAAATCCAACCCAATAGCAGACAAACTCAGTAGGGCAGTTCTGATGCCTCACGAATCGTCCCTAAAACAAGATGTAGCGGAAGTGATTTTCCGAAAATGGGGCCAGCCTTGCTGCAACCTTTTTACCATGTCCATGAACACCAAATTCAGCAGCTACCTTGCCCTAATCCCCCCAAGGGCTGCACTTGCACACGATTGACCCTCGGGTCTCCTATATGCCTTCCCTCCAATCCCATTGATACCCAAAGTTCTTAGAAAGCCAGCCTATTGGGAAGGACCTTAATACTTGTTGCCCCTTATGGGCTTCATCAAATCTGGTTCCCCTTCCTGTTGCCTCATCTTCAGGAGGAGCCTTGGATTCTCGACCCAGTTTTGGACCTCCTGACCCATCCATTGGGAAGGCTCCATCCATCTCTTCAAACCCTCAAGTTGACAGCCTGGCTGCTCTGATTTCAAACATAGCCAGGCTACCAGACCTTTTACCTTCAGTTCAGCAAATCCTGATTTCTTCTCATAAAGCTTCTAAGAGAAAATTATACGTCAGCAAATGGAAAAGATTTTCCTCCTGGGCCTTGGAAAATCATATTGACCCTTTCTCTGCACCTATATCTTCTATACTGGAGTTCTTAGCGAAGCTATTTCATGACGGGGCAGCTGCAGCTACTATCCGAGTTAAATTAGCAGTAATCTTTAATTTCTTTCCATTTAGGAGAAGCGGGGCTGAACGTTATGTCCCTCAGACTTTGTAAAGCCTTCTTGAGTGGTACCATTCTTTTGAGACTGCCCATTAAAGCACCTCTACCCCATGGAACCTGAATTTTGTATTATCCCGAATGATTCTTCACCCCCTTTGAGTGTGCATCATCCTGTGACTTGGAAGTTCTTAACTTGGAAGATGATTTTCTTCATAGCTATCACTTCAACTAGGAGGGTTTCAGAGTTATGAGCTTTACCTATTAACCCCCCCATATATGCTGTTCAACAAGGGCAAAGTCTCACTTCGTACAAATCTGTCCTTTCTACCAAAAGTTTGTTCAGAATCAAACTTAAACCAATCCATAGACTTGCCAGTTTTTTTTCCCCAAGTATGGCAGTATGGCATAATATATGTTACACCAAGCAGATGTACATAGGCAGTTAAGTTTCTACTTGCACAGAACAAAAGACTTTAGAAAGTCTGACCAATTATTTGTGTCCTTCTCAGACTGCAAAAAAGGTGCTCCAGTTACTAAGACCACTCTTTTCAGATGGTTGTCAGATTGCATCACATTCACCTACAAATCCCAAAACAAGCAACTTCCTGACAAAGTAAGAGGTCAGTCATTCTACCAGAGTTATTTCTACCTCTTCCGCCTTTCGGGCCAAACTGCCAATTGATACCATTTGTGCTGCAGCTACATGGGCAAGACCTCATACATGTATTACTAATTACAAAGTTGATTTGGCCTCCAGGGAAAGGGCCTCTTTTGGGTCCACTGTTCTGAAGAATATTCTCCCTTGAGCCACCCGAGAAAGATGGTGCTAGGGACGCTGTCCCAACCAATACAGAATGAAGGCGAGATAGGACAACATCACATAAAGAAGTTATGTACTCACCATAACGTTCCATGTGTGTTGTCCATCTCGCCTTCATTATTACATCCCACCCTCCTTCCCCCAACCTTTTGCTGCTGGAGGACTGAGAGGATTTATTTGGCGTCTAATATTCTCTGACCCTCTTCTTGGCTTGTCAAGTAGAAAAAATGTTTATATGCATATATTAGTATACCAGCAAACAAGATCTGGGGAATTCCCTAGGGCATCATGGGATAGGGTGTAAGCCATGAGCTAGTTGAAGACCTCGGGCTTTTGTAAATGGCCAACTCGGAACCGAGGATCGGTTCTGAACCAAAGCAGTACAGAATGAAGGCGAGATGGCGTTATGGGGAGTGCATAACTTATTTTTCCAAGTTACGTCTTTCTTCCCCATCACACCTCCAACATTTGCCATCTAAATGAAGAAAAATTCTCTGGCGTCTTCTTGGGGTATAAAAATACCTATGCACATACTTCTAAGCAAAAATCCTAAAACTTCTAAGCATTGTTGCATATTTGGGAGATGTACATATGTCCTCCTATTGTTTCTTTGTGAATTGCTTATCTGTCAGTCTTCCCAAACTTTTCTAACCTTCTCTGATTGATTCCTATAGTTATCATGCAATATGTTGTATGCAGTACTAATTATTCCTTTTTAACACCAGCTTCTGTTCTGAATTCGACTAAAAACTCTACCAAAGCAGGTCTTTCACTTAGAATTCCCCTAGCTTTTTCTCTTTGCCTTTAGTCTGATATCTGTCCCTGATACGGAAGGCAGTCTCTTGCCTGCAGTCCAGATGTCTTCATGGCCTGTTCTCATTCTGTTATTCTGTTACTTTTCCATCATTTGCTCCAAATACCTTGATTCTTTTGCCAGTTTTCTCCAAGAAATCCCCCCCCCCCCCCCCAATTGCCTGTTCTCCTAATTGCAGTCATCCCTACCGGCAGAATCTCCTTTCTCCATTCTTTTATTGGTTAAGTTCTTAGAATACTTTCTAATACTTTGTGAGTATAATATTTTTTGTTCTGTTTCAAAGTCTTTTGGGTTTCTAATACCATGATGGGAATGGACCCCATTCCTAAATCAAAGTACGATTAAAGTTCATGAAATTAGTATTGTTTCAGTCTTATGTCAGTCAGAAGTGCTTTTCACAGCACCCACAATATGCCCATTAGTGACTCCTTCTGCAATTCGTACGGAGTTACATGTATTTAGATATCTTACCAATACAACTGTAGATTCTTTTTTATAAGACTCGTTGCTCCTACTAGTATTGGAACTGTCTGGGTATCTTTCTTCCACATTGCTCTCATTTCTGCCTGCAGATCCTGATATTTTATGACTGTGTCTCTCTGTATGCAAGACACTGTAGTCAGTGGGTGTAGGAATTTCAATGATCAGTGCTGCTTTTGTTTTCTTTTCATGGACCACTGTATCTGGTTTTCTCACATCTGTCTTTTGAATTTTTGGAAATGGGTGATCCCATGTGATGTAGATTCACAATTTTCTGTGATGCTTTGTGGCTCAGGTTTCCAGTGTTTTTCAGCCACTTCAGTACCATAATATTTGAACAATCTTGAATGCAACAGTTTTGCCACATTATTATGCCTTTCATTATACAGTCCTTCTGCCATTAGTATGTCACAAGCAGCAACAAGGTGTGCAACTGTTTTCACAAAATTTACATTTGTCTGTTTCTCCCACATGTTTAATGGACTTTGTAAACCATTGTGTATGTAGCCCACTATCTTGGGCCACCATAGGTTCATAGGTTAGTACTAAGCTGACTGCCTTGGTGAGCCATTTTAAACCTAGCCAATTATCCCTTATGAGACTCAATGTAAGGCAAACACCTTAACCATTAGGCCACCCTCCCAACCAATATTAATCTTTCATCTTTTGGTTTGAATTTGTCTCTCCTTAACCATTCCTGCAGTTGATCCTGATCAACATGAGGTTCTTTCAGAAGTTTTCTATACTTGAAACTATATTTATGTATTTTTCACATTTCTTGCCTTCTCATCTGATCCTTCACCTTATATTCTTTTCTTTTTTTTTTTTTGGCACATTCAGTTGCTGCCTGATTTTTTATGTACTTCTGGTTTAATTTCCATTCCTGTTTGATGCCAATATGCCTCTGCTAGACTAAACAGGGAAGTCATCTTAGGATGTCCTTCAAGGATGCATCTGCAGTCCTTACAAATGGGTTGTCCTGTCGTCAGGCAGCCCTTCGGTCGGCCGGATTCCAAAGTCTGGGTCCGGCTTCGGCTGGTGTCGCACTTCACCCGACGTCATCGCTGCAGTTTTTCGGGTACAAAGGCATCAGCCGACGCCATTTTCCTCAGTCTTTCTTGCCGCGTGGCGCCCAAAGCAGAAGCTGTTCGCAAGTGCCGGTCGGTCAGATCCAGAGATTACTACTACCGAATACTACTTCGAAGACTTCTAAAAAGCTAAGTACCCCATTGGGGACTCTTTCTTGCCTCAGCCGATGTCAGAGAAAGTGAATAACTGTTTATCTTGTGGGAAACAAATACCTCATAAAGATTTCCACTCCTTCTGCATACATTGTTTAGGCCCAGACCACGACGTAGCAGCTTGTCTAGCCTGTGCTTCTTTTAACCGACGGACGCTTAGACGTCGGTCGGAGTTTGCTGAGCAGATTTTCGGCTCTGATTTTGCCTATATTATGCCGTCGGATCCTCCGACAACGCAAATTACCAAAAAACGCAAAGAAAAGGACCGACACTCGCGGGCCGCGGTTTCGGCCGAAACCGCAATTAAGCAAGCCGCGAGTGTCTCGGTTTCGGCCGAAACCGAGCAAGCGGTTCTTTCTTCAGCCGAAACCATGCCTTCTACCGAGGCTTCCTCTAACCTGGTAGAATCGGCTTCTGAAATCCAACCTTCTGTTGCGGTTTCTCAGGAATTATCAGACACTATTCCCCTGGATATTTCAACCCCTGCACGTGGAGCTGCTAGGCCTCCTGCAGCCATGTCTATTAAGGCCTTTGCCAGGGCTAAAGCAGCCAAAGCTTCAAAATCGGTGCCTGCCAAACCCCCCTCACACAGGCCCAGCACCAGCTCCCACATGCTTTCTTTGGCTGAGGATCTAATTTTCTTAATTCGTGGATCCCAGCCTCATCCAGACAGGACCTCTCTCCCACCTCCAGAAAAGAGGCCTAGAGCAGAGCCCCCTGAGCCAGTATCCTCAGATGATTCCTCTGATGACTCAGAGCATACAGACCCTCCTGAGGCTCCTTATTCTCCTTACGAAGACTCTGATGCTGAAGAGTCCATTCCTTCAGCCTCTCCACCTGAGGAATTTTCCTTTGGGGAAACCTTGCATGCTATGAGGGAACAATTTCAGTGGCAGGGCCAAGATTTCTCAGACTCCAGAAAAAGGCTTAGAACCTTTCTACATTTGCCACAACATAGGCCTTTAGCTATACCTCCAGTTATTTCTGTTGTAGATGATGCATTTAATGATGCTTGCACTGCTCCTGATTCATTACCTCCGGCTCCTGCTAAGCCCGATAGGTTCTACAGGGTCCCGGACACTCATCACCATTTATACAAGACTCCTTTTGCAGATCCAGAGACTATCTCCCAGGGCCCTAAAGCTGTAGCAGCTACCTCTACTAAAAACCCCCTCCCCTCTGAAAGGGAATCCAGGTCCTTAGAGAGATGGGGTAAAAAGGTTTACACTTCTGCTACTTTGTCAGCTAGGGCTTTGAACTGCCAATTTCATATGATTCAATATCAAGAGTTTATGCTTGACCAGTTAACTAAAAAGCTGTCCTCTGAAGAATCTTTAGATAAAAAATATGTTCAGGAAATGGTACATAACATACAGCAGGTTAGTAACCATTCTTTAAAATGTGGCTATGATGCACTGGAGGCTTCCTTTAGATCAGCCATGACTGGCACAGTTATCAGAAGACATGCATGGTTGAAAGAACAGGCATTACCAGACCATGTCAAATCAAAGCTTTTGGATGCACCCATGGACAAGGTCAATTTATTTGGTTCCCCTGCACAGCAGGTACTAAAAAAGATGGAAGAGAAAGCGAAATCTGAACAAACAGTGAAAGATTTCTTACAGGTTCAACCTCCAAGGTTTAGCAGGAACTGGCCCTCCAAGAATTGGTCCTTTCCGGACTCCTCTAAGACACAGAGAGGCAGGAATAGGCATTCTAGAGGCAGAAACCAATCCAGGGGTGCCTACAGGGGACGCCAGTGGCAAGGTAACAACCAGCGAGGCACGGACGCAGCCACCACCACTACAACAACTCAATCACAGTGACTTGGCAGTGGCACCGCCTACCAGGGAACAACTAGAAGCACCCTTAGGCGGAAAGTTAACCTTATTTTCAAAGAACTGGCATTGCATCACAAGGGAAAAATGGATTTTGCAAACTATAGACCAAGGTTACAGGTTCCATTTCCATACTCTACCAGGAAAGAGAGGAATGCCAAACCTACCACCTACTCAAAGGGCAGAAGCTCTAAAGCAAATATCTCAACTATTAAAAATGAGAGCTGTGGAAAAGGTACCATCTATGGAGAAAGGAAAGGGATTTTACTCCAGACTCTTCCTGGTACCAAGAAAAGAAAACAAATGGAGACCCATTCTAGACCTGTCCGCTTTAAACACATTCCTCATTGTTCCAAAATTCAAAATGCTGACCCTACAGCAGCTTCTTCCCATGCTGGGCAAGGAGTCTTGGCTGGTAACTCTAGATCTCAAGGAGGCATACCTGCACGTCCCCATACGACCAATTTGCAGAAGATACCTCAGATTTCTTGCAGGATCAGAGCATTATCAATTTTCAGCATTGCCCTTTGGCTTATCTACTGCGCCCAGAGTGTTCACGAAATGCCTGGCATCAGTAATTGCTCATTGCAGACTTCAGGGGATCCAAATTTATCCCTACCTGGACGACTGCCTGATACAAGCGGACAACAAAAGCAAGCTAACAGAAGACTTACAAAGAGTCATTTACCTGCTGCAAGCCCTGGGATATACAGTCAATATAAAAAAGTCAAGGCTGATTCCATCCCAAAGAATAACCTTTCTGGGTGCAGAGCTGGACACATCAAAACAAATGGCATTCCTAACTGCAGAAAAGAAAGAGCAACTACCTCTCTACTTCTTGGCATTAACAAAGCAGAACCATCTAACTGCAAGAAAAGTACTACAAGCCCTAGGCTTCATGGCATCCTGTATAATTCTGGTCCCTCATGCCAGACTGCATATGAGAAAGCTACAGTGGTACCTAAAGAATTTGTGGTCTCAACACAAGCACAGCCTAGAAACCAAAATTCCAATAATGCCATGCCTGAAGCAAGAGTTCCTATGGTGGGCTCAGGCCTGTCAATCAAGCACAGGATTGCCCTTCTGCAACAGTCAACCAAGCCAAACCATCACGACAGATGCCTCAGACCTCGGTTGGGGGGCACTCATGCTGGGCAAGTGCATACAAGGCTTATGGACTCAAGACCAGCTGCGCCTGCACATAAATCTAAAGGAAATGCTGGCAGTAAAATTGGCAATCCAGTCATTCAGACCATTTCTCCAAGAAGGTCAGTTGATGATAAGGACAGACAACACCACAGTTATGTGGTACATCAACAAACAGGGAGGCACACATTCATATCCTCTATGCCGGCTGGCACTGGACCTATGGGATGTGGCTCTGAGCTACAACATTCAGTTACAAGCAGTGTTTATACCGGGAAAAGAAAACATTCTAGCAGACATATTAAGCAGAACTACCACAGATGCCCACGAATGGATGCTGCATCGGGACATCTTCAAAGCAATCACAAGAGAATGGGGATTACCACAAATAGACTTGTTTGCATCCCCACTCAATCACCAGCTAAAGAAATTCTGCACAAGGACGTACCACCCACTTGCTTGGAAGGTGGACTCCCTATCTTTCAGTTGGAAAAACCTGACAGCATACGCATTCCCACCACTTCCTTTGATGCACAAGATGCTTCTGAAGATCAAAGAGGACCGTCCAAGGATCATTCTGATAGCTCCAGACTGACCAAGACAACATTGGTACTCATTGCTGAGGAGCATGTCTCGGGAACAAATATGGACACTACCCCTGATCCCATTACTGTTAACACAGAACAACTACAACACCCTGCATCCAAACCTGAGAACTCTGCAGCTAACTGCCTGGAACATTACATAAAAGCAATTAACCCAAATTTATCCCAAAGGGTTAAGGACATAATCCTAGAGGCTCGTAGACCTTCAACAAGAAAGAACTATGCAGCAAAATGGAAAAGATATCTCATTTGGAGTACTGCAAAGGGAGAAGATGTGTCACTGGTAAACATAGCCAACATCCTGGAGTATTTGGCAGAGCTCTTCCATACAGGCCTGTCCTATTCTTCCATCAAGATACATGCATCAGCTATTTCAGCAGAATACAGCTTGGATCCTCCTGTCTTCTCTCATCCTCTGCTCAGACAGTTTCTGAGAGGAATTAAAAATGTAAAACCTCCCAGGAAACCTCCATTGCCAGCATGGGACTTGAACTTTGTGCTAGAAAAATTGACACTTCCCCCTTTCGAACCAGCAGCAACAGCAGAATTGCAATACTTATCCTGGAAAACTGCTTTCCTGCTGGCAATAACTTCAGCAAGAAGGGTCTCTGAACTACAGGCATTAATGGCAGTACAACCCTTCCTGATCTTCCATCAAGATAGAGTGTCCATGAGAACAAATCCTACATTTATGCCTAAGGTGGTATCCAGAGTATCATTAAATCAGGCTATCCACCTACCTACATTCTTCCCAAACTCACAGAACAGGGGAGAAAGACTCTTGCATACCTTGGATGTACACAGACAATTACGCTACTACCTGGACAGGACCAAGTCCAATAGAAAAACAGACCAGCTTCTGGTAGCATATGCAACAGGAAAGGAAGGAAAACCAATTTCAAAACAGACAATCTCCAAATGGATAGGAAATTACATTAGATTTTGTTACTCCTACCATGGAAAGAAAACTCCAGGGAACATCAGGCCTCACTCCACAAGGGCTACAGCCACTACCACAGCTTTCTTACGAGGAGTGGCTACCAAGGACATTATAGAGGCTGCTACTTGGACCTCCGTGCATACATTTGCCAAGCATTACAATTTACCTTTATACTCTAGATCCCGAGCAGGTTTTGCCACTGCTGTTTTGCAAGGGATCCTAGCTACACCATAATCTCTACTCTTTTCCTCCTCCCCTAGTTTAGCTATGGTATTCTACCCATTTGTAAGGACTGCAGATGCATCCTTGAAGGACATAGTACAGTTTTGTACCTACCATAAATGTAGATGTCCGATAAGAATGCATCTGCAGTCAGGATTACCCACCCACCTTCCCCTCTGAGGTACTCCTTGGGTATTTGCCATCCTTCAGCTAGCTTGGGGGGGATCTATTATGGTGTATTTGTTTGTATATATGTACATACATGCTTATTTTTTGTGTTTGCTCTCTACTATTTGGAAACATTGGCATTTATCCAAATTTAGCCATCCAAGAGGGCACCTGGCATCTGGGGCAAGAAACACTGAGGAAAATGGTGTCGGCTGATGCCTTTATACCCGAAAAACTGCAGCGATGACGTCAGGTGAAGTGCGACACCAGCCGAAGCCGGACCCAGACTTTGGAATCCGGCCGACCGAAGGGCTGCCTGACGACAGGACAACCCATTCGTAAGGACTGCAGATGCATTCCTATTGGACATCTACATTTATGGTAGGTACAAAACTGTACTTTTGTTCTCCTCTTGTTTCAAAACGTTCACTACATTTGGGTCTTCTGAGGTCAGCAGGTATGTGTTCAGTCCCACAATTGCATATCTATACATATAATCAATTTCTAGGAGGCACATACCTCCTTTGGAACGAGGAATATATAATCTTGGTATGTACTGATTTTTATAACTCATTTGGTGAGCATGAAGCATCCTTCTTGTTTTCCTATCTGATATATCCATCACCTTTTGGGGTCAGTTGGTCACTCCAAAACTGTAGGTTAGGACAGGAAGAGCAAACTGGTTTATAGCTTGAATTTTGTTCCTAGATGTCAACTCTGTTTTCAGAATTAATTTAAGTCTTGTAAAATATTCCTTACTAAGTTTTATTTGCATTTGTTCATCTTGATCCTTCATCATCTCCCAAATATTTATTACTTCCTCTTGCTCAAGTTCTTTTACATCACATTCTTTATCCAAACTGATGTTTTCTTGCTGCTGTAGTTTTCCTGCTTTAAAGGTTGCTTTTGCACATTTATCAGAACCAAATGACATTCTTATATCATCTGAAGAAGTTTTGACAATCTGCAGTTGTGCTTTCAGTTCCTCAACTGATGAGCTGTACCATTTTAAATCATCGACAAAGAGAAGATGAGAAGTCTTTACACTTTGTTGTTTTCTATGAGCCAAATTATAGCCATGGCCTTAATCTGTTAAGTAGACAGCTTAATGGGTTAAGGGCAAGGCAGAATAGCTAAGGTGACAGAGTCACCCTGGAATTATTCCCCTTTGAATTTTTATCCCTGCAGTAATAAATTGTCCTTTATCATGGTTTAATTGCAGAGTGGTTTGCCACTGTTTCATGGTCACTGTAATGTATTCGATCAGTGTAGGGTGTATCTTATACATTTTTAAGCACTGTTTTTATCCATGAATGTGGGATACTATCAAATGCTTTTTTGTAGTCACCCATGCCATTCTTAGATTCTTCCCCTTTTTACAGATGTTCTTCGTGTTTCACTGTTGCAGTCATTACATTTGGGTTATCCTGCTGGCAGGTTGCCCTCTGTCGGTCTGAATTCCAAAGTCTTGGATCCTGTGTCAGTTGCTGTCACCCCTTCCCTGATGTCAGGTTGTCAGGGGTATAAAAGATGCAGCCGACACCATTTTATTCAGTCTTTCTTGCCGCACGGTGCCCGAAGCAGAAGCAGTTTGCAAGTGCCGGTCGGCCGACTCCTGAGATTTTTGAGTTCGAATTTCAGATCCTAAGTCTTATTTAAAAGTTAAGTACCCCGTTGGGGAAACTTTTTTCTTGCTCCAGTCCAATGGCAGAAAAAGTTAATAATTGTATTTCTTGTGGGAAGCAAATACCTCATAAGGACTTTCATTCTTACTGTATTCCTTGCCTAGGCCCTGACCACGCTGTAGCTAGTTGTCGGTTTTGTGCTAGATTTAACCAGCGCACTATTAAGCATCGGTACGATTTTGCATTAAGCTATTTTGGCCGAAGATTTAATTATACAATGTCGTCGGATAGCCATCCGACAACCGGAGTTCACAAAAAACGCAAAGAAAAAGACAGGATACCAAGGTCCAAAACCGACGATGGGGCTTCTCTTAAGCCAGTCGCCGGTTCTCAGTGAGGCACTTTCGCAGCCCCTGATGCCTGCTACTTTAGAGTTGGAGGCCGCTACCGACACCCACGTGGAGTCGGCAAGGCCGCTAGAAGCTCAAAGTATTGGAGCCTTGGAGACTATTCCCTCAGATGTGTCCGGAGCCGCTGAGCAGGCATCGGCTTCTGAGGGTGTATTCAGACCTAAACAATTATACATTAAAATGCCATCAGCTTCAAAGGCAAAGACTAAAGCACCTTTAAAGACAAAGAAACAAGCTCAACAGCCTCATGGACAGGCCTCCATGCCCAAAAAGCAGATGCTCAAAATGGCCGAAGACTTAATTACCTTGATCAGGGGTTCCCATCCCCCTCCTGATAAGAGGCCTAGGCAAGAGACAGACTATGAATCTTCAGATCAGGTTTCCATTTCTTCTGATTCCTCTTCTGATCAGGAATATTCTGTACCTCCCTATGAGGATTCTGATGCTGAAGAATCTATTCCTTCAGCTTCTCCTCCTGAGGACTACTCTTTTGGTGAAACCTTGCATACCATGAGGGAGCATTTCCACTGGGAGAGCCAAGATTTTTCAGAATCTAAGAAAAGGCTCAGAGACTTCCTTTTACTACCTCAACACAGGCCTCTAGCTATTCCGCCTGTGTTAGACATTGTAGATGATGTGTTTTCAGAGTCTAGTCTGACCCCTGACTCCTTACCTCTAGCTCCTGTTAAGCCAGACAGATACTACAGGGTTCCTGACTCTCACAAATTCCTTTTCAAAAACCCTGCTGCAGACCCAGAAACTATTTCTCAGGGTCTCAAGGGGGTCAAGGCTTCCACTGCAAAAAACCCTACCCCCTCTGACAGAGATTCTAGGGCACTAGACAGATGGGGAAAAAAGATTTACACATCTGCTACCTTGGCTATAAGGGCCTTAAATTGCCAGTTTCATATGCTCAAATATCAGCAATTTATCATGACACTCCTTAAACAGAAAATGTTGATAAACTCTGAATGTGCAGAAAACAAAGAAATGCAGGATTTATTGCATGCAGCTGAACAAGTTGGAAAGCATACTTTGCAATGTGGTTTTAATTTTCTAGAGGCCTCCTGCAGGGCCGCTGTTACGGGTTCTGTCATTAGGAGGCATGCTTGGTTAAAGGAACAAAATCTGCCTGATCATGTCAAAGCAAAATTATTAGATGCTGCATTACAGCATGATACCCTGTTTGGTGCTAAGGCAGAAGAGGTGTTAAAGAAAATGAAGGACAAAGCTAAATCTATGCAAATGGTCAAGGAATTCTTACAGGTACAGCCTCTTAGATTTAGCAGACACTGGCCTACAAATAATTGGTCCTTTCCAGTGTCAGACAGACCTCAAAGGGGCAGATCCCAGCCACAAGGTTCGTACAGGTCTAAGCAATGGGGTGCGTCTACCTCCAAAAGCAGAGAGGATAAATCACAACCATACAGGAAACAGTCTCAATGACTTCCCCCTGCCTGTACCAAGCACTTATCTTCTGGCAGCACCCTTAGGGGGAAAACTAGCACTTTTTTCTCGAAATTGGAACATTATTACCCAGGACAAATGGGTTCTAGACATAGTGTCACAAGGCTACAAGTTTCACTTCAATACCCTGCCAAGGACAAACGGTTGGCCAGACCTGCCAAAAAATCAATGGGCAGAGGCTCAAAAACAAGTTGCATCTCTCATGCGCATTGGGGCTATTCAACAAGTGCCACAGCAAAAGCAGGGACAAGGATTTTACTCAAGACTGTTCTTGGTACCCCAGAAAGGACAAAGCATGGAGACCAATTTTGGACCTATCTATTCTAAACACCAACCAAAGACATTTTAGAGGCTGCTACTTGGAGTTCAGTGCATACCTTTACAAAACATTACAATCTGCCACTTTACTCTAAATCCAGGGCAGGCTTTGCCACTGCAGTTCTGCAGGGCCTCATAGCCGCCCCTAATGCTATTTAGTTTCATCCTCCCATCCATAGCTTTGGGAATGTACCCAAATGTAATGACTGCAACAGTGAAACACGAAGAGTATAGTACAGTTGTGTACACTTACCATAAATGTAGATGTTCTAGTGTATTCACTGTTGCAGTCTAGGTTACCCCACCCGCCATCCCTCTTATTTTTGCTGGAATTTTTCTTTCCTTCTCTGATCTATACAACCTATGTGGTGTATTTGCTTATAGATGAAGGTAAAGTTTATTTTGATACATGTATGTGTTACTTACATATATTTAGCATACCCTTTTGGGGGCACCTGACATCTGGGGCAAGAAAAACTGAAGAAAATGTCAGCTGCATCTTTTATACCCCTGACGACCTGACGTCAGGGCAGGGACGACAGCAACCGACGCAGGACCCAAGACTTTGGAATTCAGTTCGACTGAGGGCAACCTGCCAGCAGGATAACCCAAATGTAATGACTGCAACAGTGAATACACTCGAACATCTACATTTATGGTAAGTGTACACAACTGTACTTTCTCCGCTATGACTTTATTTAACAACAAGTGATCTTTTGTTCCATATGACTTTCTTTTATTGCCCTTTTGTTTTACTGCCATAATTAAGTTTTCTTCTAAATGACTATAAACTCTGTCAGCATCAATTCCCGTGTGTAGTTTATACGTCGTCGGAAGACAAGTTATTGGTCTATAATTTTTAAGGTAGCTTGCAGGTTCACTCTTAAGTAGGAGCATTGTTTTTTCTGTTGTTAGCCAGGTTGGTGTCTGATGTTCTCCGTGTTTCACTGTTGCAGTCATCACATTAGGGTTATCCTGCCAGGGATAGCCCTCAGTCGGCCCAAATACCAGAGGCTTAGTATTTCTGTGTCGTTTGCTATCGCTCCAGGACTGATGTCAGGTCATCAGTGGTATAAAATCAGGCAGCCGACGCCATTACATCAGTCTTTCTTGCCGAGGAGCCTGAAGCAGAAGCAGTTCGCACAAGTGCTGGTTGGCTGCTACCTGTGTTTTCATTTCCAAATTGAAGTTGAAGTCTTCTAAAGCTAAGTACCCCGTTGGGGACCATTTTTCCTTGCTCTAACTGATGTCAGAAAAAGTTAATAATTGTCTCACCCGTGGAAAGCAAATACCACACACAGACTTCCATTCTTACTGCATCACCTGTTTAGGCCCAGACCACGATGTCCCTCGCTGTCGCTTTTGTGCTTTGTTCAACGCCAGAACTATACGTCATTGGGCTTTTATTGTAGCTAGATATTTTCGCTCTCAGTTCTCGAATTTCGATATGGCTTCGGTAAGCCATCCGACTACTGATCTTCCAAAAAAAACTAAAGTATGAAGACAGAGACAGACCACACAGGTCCAAAACTGCCAACGATGCTTCCGTTAAGCTAGTCGTCAGTTCTCCGGTCCTCAGTGAGGCGCTTTTGCAGCCCCTGATGCCCGCTTCTGTGGATTCGCCAGCCACTACCAAGACCCTTTCGGAGTCTGGTATGCCGCAAGACTCTTCTTCGACTAAGGATCCGGTGGATATCTCTAACTTGCATGGGTCTGGAAATACTGAGCAGGCACCGGCTTCCTTGGAAGTACTTAGCACTACTGATACGCGACACAAACCGGCAACTTCTTTTGCATCTTCGGTTCTTTCTAAACTACTGAGTTTCTAATGCCCAGGGTACAAACTACGCCCAATAAAACGACAGGCACCTACTTTCTTGCCTCAATCACAAATGTTTAAAATGGCGGAAGACCTTATCATGCTTATTAGGGGAAGCCAGGCTACCCCTTCCAAAAGAAAGACACTTGTCCCCAGTAGTTTTATCTGAACAGGAGTCCGATGACTCTGATGCTTCTGAATATGAAGACATGCAACCCCTCTCTACTTATGAGGATTCTGATGCAGAGGAATCCATTCCTTCTGCCTCTCCAGCTGAGGATTTTTCTTTTGGTGAAACCCTTCGTACTTTACGGGAGCATTTCCAATGGGAATGTCAAGACTGTCCTCAGTCAAAAAAGAGACTTAAGGAATGCTTAGCTTTACCACAGCACAGACCTTTGGCCATTCCTCCTGTCCTGGATGTTGTGGATAATGTTTTTATGGAATCCAGTTTAACTCCTGACACCCTTCCTCCGGCTCCCAGGAAACCTGACAAGATACTACAGAGTCCCTGACTCTCACAAATTCCTTTTCAAAAATCCTACTGCTGACCCAGATGTCATCTCTCAAGGACCTAAAGGAATTAAAGCATCCTCAGCTAAGAATCCCACCCCCCTCAGACAGGGATTCCCGAGCTTTAGACAGATGGGGTAAAAAAGTATACACCTCTCCTACTCTTGCTATTAGAGCATTAAATTGTCAGTTCCACATGCTGAAATATCAACAGCATACCATGGAACTTCTCAAACAAAAAATAGCTTCCTTTCCTGTTTGTGCAGAAAATAAAGAATTACAAGACCTTATGCATTCTGCAAGTTAAGTTAATAAACACACATTGCAATGTGGCTTTGACGCCCTAGAAGCATCTTGCAGGGCAGCAGTCACTGGTTCTGTCCTTAGAAGGCATGCTTGGCTTAAGGAACAGACCTTGCCAGACCATGTCAAATCCAAATTATTGGATGCACCAAGGCAGAAGCGGTCTTAAAAAAGATGGAAGAAAAAGCTAAATCTATGAAGACAGTTAAAGACTTTTTACAGGTCCAACCTTCAAGGTTCAGTAGGCATTGCCCCTCCAATACTGGTCCTTTTCTGCCCTCTCCAGGCCAGCTCAACCCAGACCCAGGGGAAGCAGACCCCCCCAGGCAGTAGCCCCAGGGAATGCAGAGATTTAAGCAATGGAGTTCCTCCTCTTCAAAAACAGGGAGTGCTAAGCCACCCCCTTGTGGTAAGAACTCACAGTCACTTTACACCTCCATCCCTTACCTCTACCCACCTGCTTGTGCCCCTAGGAGGAAAACTCTCCTTCCATGCAAGCAACTGGGCTTCTATTTACCAACGACCGATGGGTCCTCAACATAGTGTTCCAGGGATACAAATTTTATTTCCACACTCTGCCAGCACCAGAAGGGTTCCCAGATCTTCCTCCAAACCAGTGGGCAGAGGCCAAAAAGCAAGTCCTTTCCCTGCTCTCCATGAGGGCAATACAGCATGTTCCTGCAGACCAGAAAGGCCAAGGTTTCTATTCCAGACTCTTCCTGGTACCCAGAAAAGAGGGCACCTGGTGCCCAATCCTCGATCTATCCATTCTAAACACCTTTCTGGTGATACCAAAATTCAAAATGCTCACCTTCCAGCCGCTTCTTTCTATGCTTTCCAAGAATGCTTGGTTAGCCCCCATAGACCTAAAAGAGGCCTACCTGCACATCCCAATCATGGAATCTTACAGAAAATACCTACGACCTACATTTCAGGGCAGGGTCTATGCACTTTCAGTTCTCTGCGCTTCCCTTTGGCTTATCCACTGCTCCCAGAGTTTTCACAAAATGCCTGGCTCCAGCCATTGCTTTTTGCAGACAAAGAAGTATTCAAATTTACCCCTACTTAGACAATTGCCTGATTCAGACAGACAGTCAAGTAAAGCTGTTACAGCACATGACCTTTGTAAAGGACCTACTGACCACCCTGGGGGTATACTATCAGTGAAAAGAAATCAAAACTAGTCCCCACACAAAAAATTGTATTCCTGGGAGCAAGCCTGGACACAGCATCCCAGATGGCATTCCTTACTCGAAAAACAAGCCTACCTGACAGGCTACTTCTCTCAACTAGCCACCAGAACCCAGTTATCTGCAAGGAAAAACCTGCAAGCTCTAGGGTTCATGGCCTCATGCATTCTACTCATTCCATATGCCAGACTGCATATGAGGAAACTGCAATGGTACCTAAAAAGCCCTTGGTGTCAACACTCTCAAGACCTAGAAACTATCATACCTATGATACCTTGTCTAATGAAAGATTTTCTTTGGTGGGCAGCAGCATGCAACCATAACAGGAGACTTCCCTTCTCACAACCCCACACCGCCCAGACCCTCACCACATATGCATCAGACTATGCCTGGGGTGCACACCTGGACGGCAGGTGCATTCAGGGCCATTGGAGTCCAAATCAAATACATCTGCACATCAACCAAAAAGAGTTGGTAGCTGTTCAGCACGCCCTGACAGCTTTCAGACCCCTACTCTCCCCGGGCCCTCTACTGATCAAAACAGACAACACCACAGTGATGTGGTATATCAACAAGTAGGGAGGGACTCCCTCTTATCCCATCTGCAGGCTCGTCCTGACCCTTTGGCACACAGCCTCACCCATGCAGCTACACATGCTGTTACAATTCCGGTCAGGCTCCCTAAACTCTCTGGCAGACAACTTAAGCAGAAACCTGCTAGACCCACATGAGTAGCAGCTAGACCACAGAACCTTCAACCTTGTAACCCAGAAATGGGGCCCCGAAGGTGGACCTCTTTGCCTCTCACTCCAAACATCAGCTTAGCAAATTCTGCACCAGGGAACCTCACAGCAAAGCCTGGAAAATGGATGTTCTATCCTTTTAGTGGGTAAACCTCTTGGTCTATGCATTTCCCCCTCTACCATTCATTTCAAGGGTACTGCTCAAAATATGGGAGGAAAAACCGAGGGCAATCCTGATTGCCCCAGACTGGCCAAGCCCACTGCTGCGCAGCCTGTCACCCCTGCCACCTTGGCACCTACCTCAGATCCCAACACTTCTGACCCAGAGGAATGGAGAATTCACGCATCCCCAATTGCAGACACTCAACCTGGCAGCCTGGCTTATTCCCTGACCTCTCCTCAAGCTGCCAGCCTAAGCAAACAAGTCCTACCTGTTACACGTGAGGTCAGACGATCCAGCACTAGAACACCCTATGCTGACAAGTGGAAAAGGTTTTGCACCTAGATCCAGGCTAAGGGAGCCAGAATGGCACAGCCCTCCCTACCGCTCATCCTGGATTACCTAGTAGACCTATTACACTGGGGTCTATCCTTCTCTTCTATTAAAATTCATGCATCTGTCATCTCTGCTCATTGCAGCAGAGAGCCACCTCTCTTCTCACAACCTCTCATCAAACAGTTCATAAGAGGGGCTAACAACTTAAGGCCACCCAGAAGAGCTCCTACCCCAGCTTGGGACCTTACTTTGTGCTGGAGAAGCTCACCCTACCCCCTTTGAACCTGCAGCTTCAGCAGAGTTAAAATTCCTCTCTTGGAAGACAGCCTTGCTTCTGGCCATTACTTCAGCTAGAAGAGTTTCAGAGTTACAAGCACTCATGGCTGTAGAGCCCTTCATCATTTTCCACGCTGAATGGGTCTCCCTCAGGACTAACCCATCCTTCATGCCTAAAGTGGTGTCCAGTGTGGCTCTCAACAAATCCATTCATTTGCCCACCATTGTCCCTAACCCACAAAACAAGGGGGAAAGGATTCTGCACTCTCTAGATGTGCACAGGCAGCTCAGATTCTATCTGGATAGGACTAAATCCTTTAGAAAAACTGATCAATTGCTAGTCAGCTTCACAGCAGGGGCAGAGGGCAAGGCCATATCCAAACATTCTCCAAATGCATAGCACACTGCATCCATTTCTGCTACAATCAGCACTGGAAATCGCCCCCAAAGGGGGTCAGTACACATTCCACCAGGGCAACCTCCACCTCTGCAGCATTTCTCAGAGGGGTCCCCACTAGGGACATCCTGGTGGCTGCAACATGGACTTCTGTTCATACATTCACCAAACATTACCACCTGCCTATCCTGTCCAAATCCAGGGCAGGCTTTGCCACCGCAGTTCTGCAGAGCATCCTAGCCAGCTCTCAGGGTTCTTGACTGCCTCCACCCTTTTCTACAGCTTTGGGAATCAACCCAAATGTGATGACTGCAACAGTGAAACACTAAGAACATAGTACAGTTGTGTGCACTTACCATAAATGTAGATGTTAGAATGTATTCACTGTTGCAGTCCTGGTTTCCCACCCTCCATCCCCCTTGACTCTCTCTCTTCCCCTCTCCTTGGACAGGGAATTTTTTTGGTATTTACTTTCTACTGGTGGTGTTCTTCCACCATAACCTAGCTCCCTATTTGGGGGTTCCTGACAGAGCAAGAAAAAGTAATGTAGTAGCGTCGGCTGCCTGATCTCATACCACTGACGACCTGATGTCAGTCCTGGAGAGATAGCAACCGACGCAGAAATACTAAGCCTCTGGTGTTCGGGCTGACTGAGGGCTAACCCTGGCAGGATAACTCTAATGTGATGACTACAACAGTGAATACACTCTAACATCTACATTTATGGTAAGTGTACACAACTGTACTTTCAAGGTGCGCATATAAATAGTTCTTACTCATGGCTAAATCTTTCTGCAAAGATGTTAATACTTTTAACCGAAAGTTAGCTATTGCATCTGGGCCTGGGGTTTTCCAGTTAGAGACTTTTCTTAACTTTATTTCAATCTCTCTAGCTGTTACTTCATCCCATTTCATATCCTGCACCTTTAAACTTCTTATTCCTTCTTTTACTACTTCTATCCATTTAGCATCTTTATGTTCCTCAGGATCTCCACAGGTACTTCTCCAAAATGTATCTATTTCTCCTTTTTGTTGTTCTTTCAGTTCTTTTTACCTTGTGTCAGTTCTCTATAAAACTTTTTCGGGTCATCAATAAATTGCTTATTTTGTACTTTTCCTTTATATTTGTCTGCGCATCCTCTTAAGTTTTTCCACCTATGCTGAAATGTTTAGTATGTTATTTGCAATAGTTCGTGATAGATCCTGGTCTTTTCTAATACTGCGCATTGCTTTTATCACATCTTTCTTATTATTTTTGTTGCTCTATTCCCTCATCTATAGTCTTCTAACAGTGACACGGCTTGTCTTAATTGCTTTATAGTTTTCTCTATTCGATACTTCCATGATGGTATTCGATGGCTTCATTAGTTATTAATTTAGTTGCACAGTAATATATCCTGTTTACTTCTGTTATATCGCATGGATCTCCATGGACAGTCCTAATTACTGTGCTCATTTGTTTTATCAAACTTCTGACTTTTGAGTTTTATTGATCTTCTGTAGTCTATTTCATTGATCTTAATACTTTTGTCTATTAAATCAAGCAACTCTTCTCTTAGCTCATTTTCTTCCAAACTGAGGGCACATCCCTTGTTTTCCATTTCCTGCGAGCATTCTGTAGAAAGTTCTATAACATCTTCTTGTGGCACCTTATCTTCAATTTCATCCTGTGCCATCCGTTGCTCTGTTATATGGGAACTCACTGGCCTATCACTTCTCAACATTGACTGCATCAGGGTTTCCACAGTTTCCTGTTCCTTCCTTTGCTGTCTAGCTTCAAGTGAACATTTAGACTGGTTTCACGTGGAAGGCTGCAAAATATCTTCATATGGCACCTGACCAGTTGCTTCTTGTTCCACTAGTTTCCCCTTAATGTGGATATCCATTGCTCTATCCTGTTGTGGTGCTTTCTGAATTAGATTTTCTACACTGAGTCCTTCATTTTGCATGTACCCCATGACGTCAGTTTCTATTTCTTTAACTTCTCATTACTAATCTCCTTCTTTGCCTTTTTATTTTTTGTATTATAAAGTTTTCCATGTCCAGATTTCTTTGCCTGTATGCGTTTCTCTTCAAATGTCTTTGGTGTTGCTCTTTTTGTATTGGTTAGTTTAGCTTTCTCCTTGGCATAAATGTTACACCATATTAAATCTCTCTTTCTTTCTTTCCCATGTCCATATTTCTCCTTCAGATGTCTCCTGATTTGCCTGCTTCTCCTTACTTTGGGGACTCCCTACATCATGCTGTGATGTAACCTGTGTTAGACCTCGTACACCAAATCCTTCACTTCACAGCCACTTAATAACTTCAACTTCTATTTTTTAACTTCTACTTTACTAATCTTCTTTTCTACTTTCCCTCTTTGTGATATTATTTTTTATTATGAAATTTTCCGTATCTGGATGCCTTTACCTGTATTTCTCTCAAAATATCTTTGGGCTGCCTTCTTTATATTAATTAATCTGGCTTTCCCCTTTGCATAAATATTGCACCCTATCAAATCTGTCTTTCTTTCCCATGTCCATAGTTCATTTTTATGCTTTTCAAATATCTCTAGGTTTTGTTGTTTATGTTTTCGCACTTCCTCAGGTGCTTCTTTTTCCAAACAGATCAAAGTTTCTTGATCTACGTACTGTTTTTCTCAAGTCTGTTGCATTAATGAACACAGATTTTCATTTGAAGCTTCTGGCAGCTTTTTCTGTGGAAGTATTTTTCTTTCCTGTAATTTCTCTCTTAATCATTTTGTATATCTTGTGTCTGGAAATTCTGGGCTTTTTGCATAACAGTAACAATAAATAATTTCTTTCTTAATCCTCAGTAGTCCACCTTGTCGTCTTTATGGCTGTTCTTTGGCCTGTCAGTTTTTGTGTTTATTGTGGACTACTATTTCCTTCTACAATGGGGGGGGGGGGGGGCATCCTCCCCCTGGGCCTGGACTGGCCACATTTTAGGAATGCTTCTGTATTTTGAGGATTCTACACTGTCATCTTTTCCAGTCCTGGCACCAGTGTGCCTACAAGGATTGGGCACTTTTTTATCCTGGGTCTTGTGCACCCAGCTGTCTTTTTAAATTCTTAATCTGCTACTGCCCATGATATATGCTATATAAATACAGTCTATATATCAGTGTCGTCTTGGTGAGATTTTGTGCAAAACAGGGTCCAGCCTCGTGAAGGTGCTCACCAGGACTTGAGGATGAATTCAATTTCATCAGTTAATACTCTCCTTTACTTGCTGACTTATCATTTCTCCATTTGGACCCCTAACATTGTATGGCTGTTGTTATTCTCCTTAAGGATCTGCATCCAAAATCCCATTCTCTCCTTATTCCTTGAATTTCCCCCCTTCTTCAGCATCATCCTTGTCTGCTTTGAATTACAGCTTTCTGCTTGTATTATGTATGCGAGCCTTAACAGTGTAACTCTAAAATATCCCTTCAAATCAGGTAATTCTAAATCACCTCATTCTGCTGGAAGTGTCAACTTATCCCACTCAAACCCTGCCCACATCCCTTCCCAGATAAATCCTTCAGTTCTTTATTAATTACTGCCTACAACTTCTCCTCTGGTTGAAAAAAATATGCTTGACCTGTATATAAAACTGAAGGGACTAAAAACATTGTCATTGCTTTTATCTTGCTATCCATACCCATAAACAAGAGGTTCCAGTTTCCCAGTTTTTGTATTATGTTTTGTTTAGTCTCTTCCCACATATCCTTAACTTCCATAACATTATCCTTTTTAACCCATACTCCTAAATACTTCATTTAGTTTTGTCCCTCTAAAAATGAGAACAAAAACCTGCCAAGTTACTAAAGGAGGTCCGTTGAGCAAAACGGTACTTATGAAGACATAAAATGGATGCCACCACCATGGACTTAGCTTCTAAAATCTAATGGCTTTAATAAAACAAAAAAACTACAGGACAGAAATGCATAAAACAAATGGATGAGTGCTTTTGGCCATAGCCTTCATCAGATCCTGCTCATTCAGCCTATCAACATTATAAAACTTAAGATAACCAATCACAAAATACTCATTCATTCATTCATGCCAGTGGGCTAGTCAAAATTACTATGAAAATCAGCTTCCAGGCACACAAATCATGTCGAACTTCATAAGACACACCTCTGATGGTTTTTTGATCGTGCAGGTTACTAAAGCTCTTTGTTGTGAATATATCTATTGGGCTATTATAAAAATGTGCCTCTTTTGATTGTTTGGTCATTTCGAAACATACATTGTTGTATTTTTTATGATTTGTGTGAAGGCTGACACATATAGTGAAACTGGTTAATTTTTAGCTATGGATGAATGGCGAGTTTGCATACTATCGTGATTGGTCAATTTTTTTATTTGAAGGCTACCGGTAGGCAGAAAGAATATGTTTAAGAACAAAGCTATGTTTTTATCTATGCCCTGTTTCGTTTCTTTAGCTATTTCTAATACATGGTTTATTTAGAGGTGTGCCTCATTATGCCTATTATGGTACATGTTGTGACTGGCGCACATAGTAAATTGAGTTGATTTTTGCAACGAACGAAAGAAGAGTTTTTTTTACTTTACTGTAATTGGTTGATTATTGCTTCTAGCTTCTCTGATTTGTTGAAAGACGATGGCTAGAATGAGAATATGATGTGATAGTGTTCAATCTCGCCGTTTGTTCTTACACATGGGTTCGGAGCCGATCCTCGGCTCCGTGTCGGCCGCTTGCAAGCTCTGCATCGAGAAGAAGCTCGAGACAACCTAATACCCACAATCCCCCTCTGCCTTTACCCCAGATCTAGTTTGCCGCTGCTGCGTTCGCATCACTGGGATCGAGCTCGAGCAACTTCAGATAAGAAATAACTTTTATTATTGTTATTTTTCAGGAAAAATGTATTCTAAAAGTACTATTTGGTGACATAGTGTATGTGTGTGTGGTAAGGTAGAAATACTCGGTACCGTTAAGTTTAATTAAACTTATTAGAGTTTTTCGGGGCCTACCACCCCTTGCTTGAATTTGACAACCGGACTGACTTGTATATCGGATTCGACATATTCACTGGATTTGTCACTCTACTGGACTTGACCTTTTTTCTCACCTGTTTCTTCTTTAAGATGTCTGAGAAAATTAAATCAGGTTTTAAACGTTGCCAGTGTGGCCAAAAAATGTCAGTTACTGACAACCATAGTTCCTGTGTCTACTGCCTTGGCCCTCTCCACTTACAAGAGGACTGTTCAATTTGTCACTCTTTTAGTGGGAGGGTCATGACAGATAGGCGCAGGAAACTCATGGACAGGAGGTTATTAAAACATTCCTTTCAGGAGGCTCTGGATGCTTCAGACCAGGCATCCAAATCCTCGAAGGAATCGAAGACGTCGGAGCCCAGGTCATCGGCTCCGAGCTCTTTGAGTAAAGTTAGATCACCGGTTCCACAGACTTCGGGGCCGAGTGTTCAACTGTTGTCAGTTTCCTAGCCTCGAGTCTTGGAACCGGTGATGGAGCTCCCTCCCCCGACACTGTTGAGGTCGGCTCCGTCTTCGGTTCCTTCGACCCGTTCTTCTAAGCCCCTCTCCGACATCGATGTGGACCGTGTGGTGCAGAAATTATTGGAACATATGGCCCTATCCAAACTTATCTCGGTTTCCACCCAATTGGTGTCGAAACTTGAAGGCCTCCCATTATCTCCATCTGTTCCTCCTCCGAGACCTGTCCAGTCTTCGGAGCCGGAAGAAGCTGAGCTGCTGATTGTGGAGCCTTCGGTGCCAGAACCGTCCTTTTCTCGGTCGGCTCCGTTCACCTCGACTCCATCCGATCCGGTACCGGAGTCTCGGAGCCGAAGATCCATCCTTGGTTCCGGGACCGAGAGTCGGACCGATGTTTCGGTTCCGACGCTCCCTCTCGGGGCCTCGGCGCTGATCGACTCGGTTCCGTCCTCGGGGTCGATGCCTTCGGTGCCTGTTTCGGGGATTCTTCCCATTTCTTCGGAACCGGGAGATACCTCGACTCGGGACCGGGGGGCTTTCGACCTCATGAGGAAGGTGTTGTCTACCCAGACAACCATGTCAGCAGGATCAGCTTCTCCTCCCCATAAAGGTCCGTTATCCTCCTCTGCACCCACGGCTACATCCAAGCGTCGAGCACCGGTGTCTCAGCCACCCCTGGAGGGTGCCCCCTCTTCCTCGGAGGCTTCTTGGCATGCTCCCCACGAAGAAGTCCCTAGGAAAAGATTGTGTAAGAGGAGACACTTAGATTCTCCACAAGAATCTTTGACATCCGATACTGACTTGGATGAGTCAGAAGGGTCCCCTAAGTCACCTTCAGAAGATGTCTCTTTTTCTGACATATTGGAGATCCTGAAACAGAGAGGTGACTGGCAGTCCCTCCCCCCTTCTGAGGATGAGTCAGTCTTGCTGAAGGCATTTGGTGCTCGCCCTTCCTCCTCCTGGGTCACTCCGCCCTTCGATGAATTAATGGAACTTATTGCTCGAAGGGCATGGGAGGCTCCTGACACAGTGGAACCAATCCCTAGGAAGCCTAATAAGTATATCACTGCACCCCAGGACAAGACTTACTTGACAAAAGGAGTTCCAGTGGACGCTATGGTGGTGGCAGCGGCCACGAAAAAGGAGATGTCGGAATCTTCCTCATCTGTCCATCCCCCTAATAAAGATTCTAGGACTATGGACAGGTATGGGAAGCGCATTTTTAGTTCAGCGGCTTTTTCCATGCGATCCCTGAACTATTTGACCCACTTTACACGACTACAGAGGGATCTAGTCAAAGAGTTGGGAGATACCCTCCAGGGTACTACAGATGCTGCTGTCTCAGAGAAAGTGACAGCAACTTAATACCCTTACATCCATTGTGAACTCGTCCATGAGGCTGATCTCACGCAGCGAAGGTTCGAGTAGGGCAGCAGCTTCAGCGATTGCTCTTCGCAGACAATCCTGGATGCGCTTATGTTCATTTGGAAGCCTTCAAGTCTTCCTTTACTAACGCCCCATTTGACGGTGCCACTCTTTTGGCCCCAAAGTAAAGGAGACCCTTGCCGGTGTGAGCAGGAGGGAAAGACTCTGTCTGCTGTCGGAGTCCGTTTTCCACCCCATCCAGACCGTACCCCAAAGGGCAACGTGGTGGAAAATGTGGTTTGAAAACCCCAAGGATCTTTCCCAGGCACACAGGGTGATGCCCCTCTAGAGGCAGAGGAGGGGCAGATGTGGAAGACGCCGCCTGGCGGCAGAGGGGTCCGCAGAATCAAGGTGACAGGGATACACTCCTGGTAAACCTTTCCAGCACTCCTGAGAGGAGGCCCGACTGTCCTGCTCTGGAGGCAGTCGGGTCGCTTAGCTTTATACCCTCAGGCCTGGCAAAACATAACTACAGACAAGTGGGTAAAAGCGTGGTTACCAGAGGTTACAATATACCATTTCTATCCTATCCCATTCCAAAGAAAAGACTCCCAGATGTGCCCCCATCTGCGAGAGCCAGCAGCTATAGAAATTTCAAAGCTGCTAGAAAAAGAGTCATCCAACCAGTCCCAGCGGACCAAAGAGGATTCGAACTTACTCAAGGTTCTTTTTAGTTCCAAAGAAAACAGGGGACTGGAGGCCCATTCTGGACCTAAGCGACCTCAATACCTTCGTCAAGAAAGAAAAGTTCGAATGGTCACGCTTCAATCGATCCTTCCATTCTTACAGAAGGGCGACTGGATGTGCTCAATAGATCTGAAGGATGCATACTACCACATCAAAATGGCCAGGGCATCCAGAGATCATTTGCGCTTCGGCTGGGTGCCAGTCACTTTCAGTTTCGAGCCCTGCCCTTTGGTCTGACCTCAGCCCCAGGGTCTTCACCAAATGCATGGCAGTGGTAGCGTCTCACTTGAGACGCCTAGGATTCCAGGTGTTTCCGTATCTGGACGACTGGCTCCTTTCTGCCACCACCCAGCGTCAACTAGTACAGGCCAGAGACTACACTCTTCAACTGTGTATTCACCTCGGAATTTCCGTAAACTTCGGAAAATCCTTACTACAGCCATCACAGCGTATCTTATTCATAGGAGCGGAATTAGATACACATCAGTTAATTCTAAGACTTCCTCCAGAAAGGATACTTTCACTTCAGACTCACATACGTCTTCTTCTTTTGTCCAGGAAATCCCCAGCAAAACTGGTACTGAAGGTTTTGGGACTCATGTCAGCTTCTCTTATTGCAATACCCTTGGGAAGACTGCACATGAGAGTCCTACAATGGCTACTGTTTGCACAATGGTCGTTCCAACAACTACCTCTGACACACGAGATTCTTATAACGAACACATGCAAATCACACCTAAACTGGTGGCTTCAGACTTGCAACCTTTCCAAGGGGAGACCATTTGTGCTACCCACGCCGACAGCTACGGTGACCACGGACGCTTCCCTGATAGGGTGGGGGGGCATCTTTCAGGGACAGACAGTCCAAGGCGAATGGACCAATTTAGAGTACAATCTGCACATCAATGTTCTAGAGTTGAGGGCAGTGTTTCTAGCGTTGCAGCACTTTGCTCCCATTCTTCCTCTGGGAACTATTGCAGTTCAGACGGACAACATGTCTGTAGTCTGGTACATAAACAAGCAAGGGGGAACCAAGTCCTATCAGCTATGCAGAGAGGCCATGAGAATCTGGCAATGGGCGGAGTCCACGGGTCGCTTTCTGATAGCAACGCACATCCCGGGGTCATCCAACGTCATAGCCGACAGGCTGAGCAGAGCAATACTGTTACCGCACGAGTGGTCCCTAAAACAGTCAGTTAGAAAAAGATTTTTCGCACGTGGGGCCAGCCTTCCTGCGATCTGTTTGCGTCTCCAATGAACGCCAAATGCAGGAGCTACTTTGCCCTATTACCCCTCCAGGGAAGTCCCCAGGACGACTGATTCCTGATTGGCCCCGGGTCTCCTGTACGCATTTCCTCCCTTCCCCCTGATCACAAAGTTTCTCCGGAAAGCCAACAACCTACACAGGACAATAATCCTCATTGCCCCATTCTGGTCTCGTCAAATTTGGTTCCCCTTCCTCATGACACACTGCATTCGGGGACCCTGGATCCTGGACCCAGAGCCAGATCTATTGACTCACTCGTCAGGGGCTCCCCACCCCTCGCTCTTGTCCCTCCATCTAGCAGCTTGGCTGCTCCAATTTCCAACTTAGCCAGGTCTGATCTTCTTGCGCCTGCAGTTCAGAATATATTAGTGGCTTCTCATAAAGCTTCCACTACTAAAACATATACTAGTAAATGGAAGCGCTTTGTATTCTGGGCGAATACACAGCAAGTGGACCCTGTTATAGCTCCTTTGAATAAAATATTAGAGTTTTTAACAGAATTGTTCCATCAGGGTGCTTCTCCTGCCACATTAAGAGTTCAATTGGCTGCCATTTCTAATTTCCATGTGGAAGAATGTGGGGCTCCTGTTATGGCCCACAGACTTTGTAAAGCCTTTTAAAAGGGTCTTTTCATATTAGACCACCAATTAGATCTCCTACGTCACCTTGGAGTCTAAACTTATTATTATCTAAGTTGATGCTGCCCCCTTTGAACCAGCCTCCTCTTGCCCATTGAAATTTTTGTCGTGGAAGACTCTCTTTTTGGTAGCCATTACATCCGCTAGGCGAGTATCTGAACTTCAAGCTCTCTCCATTAAACACCCTTATTTGATCTTTCACTCTGACAGAGTTTCTCTTCGCACTAATTCATCCTTCCTTCCTAAAGTTTGTTCTATTAACAATATTAATCAGTCCATTGAATTACCCACTTTCTTCAAGAATCACTCCAATAAAATGGAGTATATGTTACACAAATTAGATGTCCACAGACAACTAAGGTTTTACTTGGATAGAACAAAAGATCACAGGAAATCTGATCAACTTTTTGTAGCCTTTGCTGATAACAGAAAAGGAGTAGTGGTTACTAAAAGAACTCTTTCTAAGTGGTTAACTGATTGTATCATCTATGTCTGTGATTCTTCAGATCAAACTCTTTTGCACAAACCCAAAGGACATTCCACAAGGTCAGTGTCTACATCCCTGGCTCATGCAGCTCGCCTACCACTAGACGCTATTTGTGCGGCTGCTACTTGGTCTAAACCCCATACATTCATTTCTCATTATAAGGTAGACAAGGTTTCTAGGGACAGGGCAACCTTTGGTTCCACTGTGCTCAAGAACGTCCTTCCGTGAGTTCCTCAGGAACAAGGAGCTAGGACGCTACCCATGTGTAAGAACAAGCGGCGAGATTGAACACTATCACATATAGAAGTTATGTCCTCAGCATAGCGTGCCATGTGGAGTGTTCATCTCGCCTTTGTTCTTACATTCCCACCCTCCCACCCTTAGGAAGAACGTTCAGTTTGGTGCCTGGTCTGGGGCATTCTGCTTCTGCATTGCAGTTGTTGTATATATGGTTGACATGTGTATATATATATATATATATATATATATATATATATATATATATGTATATATATAGACTCTTAGTTTCTGTGCATATGTGATATTGGCATGAGTGTTTCTCTCTCTGACTGCTGGTTTGCTTGCAAACTAGATCTGAGGTAAAGGCAGAGGGGGATTGTGGGTATTAGGTTGTCTCGAGCTTCTTCTCGATGCAGAGCTTGCAAGCGGCCGACACAGAGCCGAGGATCGGCTCCGAACCCATGTGTAAGAACAAAGGCGAGATGAACACTCCACATGGAACGTTATGGTAAGGACATAACTTCTATTTTTATGCTATTGAAGCATTTTATGGAAGTGTGCCTCTGTTGTTTGTTTGGCTTATTGTATTGATGGGTTATTTAAAAGTACACATTAATATGTTTTATGATCTTTGCATGCAGAGATTGGCACGTATATTAAACTTGGTTGACATTCAGCTATGGATGAATGGCGAATTCTTACACCATCGTGATTGGTCAACTTTTGATTTTAAGACTACCGATTGGTAGAAACCATCTTTAGAAGAAAGATACTTTTCTGGTTACTGAAGCCTCTTTTATTTGATTATGATTGGCTTTTCACCATATTCATTTGAACTATTAGGGCATTGAAGCTTCTCGTTGAGAACATAGCAATTGGGCCATTACAGAGGTGTGTCTTATGGGGTTCAACATGATTTGTGTGCCTGGAAGTTGATTTCCATAGTAATTTTGATTGGCCCACTGGCATGAATGAATGAGGAGTGTTTTGTGATTGGTTGTCTTACATTTTATAATGTTGTTGATAGGCTGAATGAGCAGGATCTGATGAAGGCTATGGCCGGAAGTGCTCATCCATTTGTTTTATGCATTTTTGTCCTGTAGTTTTTTTGTTTTATTAAAGCCATTCGATTTTAGAAGCTAAGTCCGTGGTGGTGGTGGCATCTGTTTTTGTCTTCATATGCCCCTATAAATATAGGTATTGCTAAACCATTTCATGTGTAGGTTCATAGTTTACAGGTATAGCCTTTTTTTTATCTTCATTAATTTTATATCCTGAAAAAAAAACTTGAAACTGTCTCAGAATGTTCCACAACACTGAGATGTCACTTTCTGGTTTTATTAGATACAATGTAATATCTTCTGCAAATAAAGCCAACTTTTTGTGATTACCGTACCAGATATATCCTCGAATATCAAAGTCTCTTATTTTCTTTGCCAGTGGCTCTAAATTTAAGGTAAATAACAAAGGGGGAAGAGTGAGAAGAGGACACCCCTGCCTGCTTCTGCTGTTCACACAGGAGGAACCTCCCACTTAATTTGCCTCCAGTCCTTCATGTATCCTCCTAATTAACCTTATTACTGTATCAGGGAGTACAGAAGCTTCCCTGCTGATAAAATCCTAGCTTACTGTATTTGAATGCTTTCTCTGCATCAAGACCCAACAACAACAGCTGTGTTCTGTTTCCTTCATGATTATAATCGACCTGTTGATGTTGTTAAGTGTTTTCCTCCCCTCCACAAAACCGTCTATCAGTTTTGGTTAACACCTTTGCCATTCTTTTAGCTATTGTAGACATAAACACTTTATGTTCGTGGTTTAAAATTGGAATAGGCCTATATGACACTGGGTCTGATAGGTCTTTATTTCATTTAGGTGTTACAGCCACCACAGCTTTCTACTAGGATGTTGGTCCTTTCCCTCCTTTTAAATTACTGTTAAACAAACCCTTCCAGATCTTTATTGCTTTCTTCCCTCCAAGCTTCCATACAATGCCTTCCAGTCCTGGAGACTTTTTTGCAGTTTGATTGTACATAGCCGTTTTTATCTCATCTCCTATCTTAATTGTTAATTTTTGAGCCTCACCTACCTCTAACCTTGGCATAATTAAGTCTTCCATAAATATTTCCATTTGTACTTTTTTCTTGAATTCCAAATTCCTCTGCTTCATACAGTTTTTATAAAATTTGCAAAATAGCTGTAATACATGTACAGGATCTCTGGTTATTTTTCGTATTACAGGCTCCCCAAGTTTGGCAGCAACCATTTCTACTTTGTTACCTAAGTCATTGTGCTAAGAATTTTTGTACTATGGAGTAATTATCAAAAAAAAAAAAAAAAACAGCTGCTTAACAGCAATCTTTCTAAACTCATGCATATTATCCAGATAATGCTTTTTTTCTCTTTAGCACTCTGCAGTTGTACCTCTTTTTGTTTTATGAGATTCCACTTTAACCTTTGTCATCCCCTCTAAATAATTATTTTTACTTCTTAACCATATCTGTTTTTTCTTTTATTTCTACCCTATTTTTAAAATCCACTTTCATTTTATCCCACTCACTTAGAAATGTTTATCTCCCTTAATAACTATCAAATAATTTCCACTATTCCTTCCTTAAATTCCTCTGTTTTTAACAGGTAGATGGGGAAGTGCCATTGTCTCATTTTTGCTTCATTACCCTGCATTTTTATCTTATTTGTTATTGGAGCATGCTCTGAAATAGTTATTGGATATGTGCTGAAGCTTTCAACTAAATGCGTATAGTTCCTGTGGTGTCTATATTAGAAGAACGAAAACCCTAAACCGCAAACGCTCACATGAGCGAAAATGCCGGGAATCGAAAGTGGGATTGCGGGGGATGTGTTACTGTGAGGAGTGGGATATTTGCCCTTTCCTCATTGTAGTGCGACCTCGGAGTTAGAATATATAGTTAGCGGGGGGTGTGGGGGGCACAGTCCCCCACAATAGCAACTTCGAGCACCGGCATTTTCGCTCATGTGAGCGTTCGCAGTTTAGGGTTTTCATTCTTCTAATATAGACCCGTTCCTGTGAAACATCATTTCTGTCTAGTCTAGCCCAGTTATTATACCTTGCGGAAATAATAAGTAAATTCTTTCCGAGTTCCTACTACTGAATTCCCATCTTCCCTATCAAATATTTTCTTAAATTTCTTCAGAAATATACCCTCTTTGATTATATTTTCTGTTGTAGGTACCCCAGATTCAAACCAAGTTTCATTCCCCACCTGTACGTAATATTCCCTTCTGAAAGCTGATTATTTCTCACAAAATTTTCTTAAGCTCCATAACAGCAGTTTTAGGGGGAATAGAAATACATGCCAGCATAGTCATCCTCCCTTGTTAGTAGCCCCTTACTACCACAAATCTACCATTACTCTATTAGTTTCTGTCGTCTATCACTATTAGAACTCCTCTAGCAATTAGTTCAAGTACACTGTTTTCGTTTGTCCCTTATATTCTGCTGAATGTCCCTCCAGAAATCCTTTATTTGTCAAGTTCATGTACTCACTTCTTTCCAGATGCGTTTCCTGTAGCACTGCTGTTTGCACTCTGCATTTCTTAATAAAATTCAGTACTCCTACCTTTTTGTCTGTACCTCTGAAGCCATTCACATTCCAAAATAATATATTTAGTGTAGCCATTATAAGAAGAAGTTATTATTCTCACTTATATATATATATGACAACTTTTTAAATGTCTGTTTCCAGTGTTTGTGTTACATGCACCCACTAATGTTTGTCAGGTTGATATTTTATACAGTTGTTTCCTGTTATTTCTATTTGCACCCATGTCTCATTTTATGAAAACTCTCAAAAAATAAACACACACACACACACACACACACACACACACACACACACACACACACACCCCAGAACATCCCCATAACCTATTAACGTAACACAAACACTCAAAACTATGTACATCTTCAAACAATGAAGTTTAACCCTCCGGATCCAGAGTTCTCACTGAAGCATTCCCCCTATGTGTCCGGTCTTGCTATTTCAAGGTCCAGGATTTGGACAAGCCCTTACACCGACCTAAGTCACCAGTGATGACTTCATCTAGGTCTTCAAGGCCCACGCAGAGGTCGATTTGGACAAGATGATGTGGACATTCTTGAAGGCCTCAGTTGACCTGGGGATTATTCAACCCCCTCCACTCCAAGGGTGTCAGGAACCAGTCCTTCTGGCCATTCTTTGCTTCTCCCTCTCCAGGCCTCCCTTTGGAGTCAGTGATCCAACTCCTGTCTATTTGGTTTCTCTGTCGGAGCTAAAAACTTGTCTGCCTGAGATGGGGGGGGGGGGGTGGACCTGAGACTCAGTTTTTCTTTCCAGGAGGCCGTGGAGAGAGCCTGGTGTGGTTGAGCCTATTCTTCACAAGCCAGACAAAATGTTATTTCCACCCAAGGATAGGTCATATTGGAGCAAGGGTCTAGTGGTAGATACTATTTTTGCTGCTGCTACTACCAAAACAGAATTCCTGGATGAGAGTGCATTGGGCCATCCTGCTTACAGAGCGTCAGAAGTGTTGGACAGATTTGAAAAGTGCACATATACTTCATCCACCTTCACCCTCCTTGCTGTAACTATGGTACACCTGACTAGGATTCAGAAGAATTTAATCAGTGAAGTTTCTAAGTTAGTGGTGTCCCAACCGACAGTTGAGTCACATAAGCCCTTGGAGACTCAGTCGGCCACCATGTTGTTTATATCAAATGTATCCATGCGTCTCATTTTCATTTCAGTGGATAGTACAGGTAGGGTGGCAGCCACTGGCATTACAGTTCGAGTTGCCTGGATACACCCATGTAACTTTGCAGAGTGCTTCAAACCATCCTTCCTTAATGCCACCTTTGATGGATCCACTTTATTTAGCCCTAAAGTTAAGGACACCCTGACCAGGAGTGAAAGGGATGGCAAGATGTCTGCTGTGGGAGTTCATTTTTCCACCCCCCTCTGAGGACCTTTTTACACAACTGGCGCGGGGGGGGGGGGGTAGCTTTTTTTCTGAAAGTTACACCAGTTTGGTCAGTATGGTCCAGGTGATACTGCTGCCTGTGGCAGAGGGGGGAACTTCAGTGGACAGCATGCTAGGGGCAAGGTTGGACAGCAAAATCTAGGCTTTCTTCTCCACAGTCCTGTTCAATGCCCTTGAAGGTATGCCCAACTGCTGCACTCTAGAACCAGTCAGGGGGAGTTTGACTGTCCACCCTCAAGCTTGGGAGGCCATCATGTCAGATGCCTTGGTGTTGAGAGCAGTTTCCAGAGGTTACACTATTCTCCTTTTGGTTTACCCCAACATTGTATCAAAGATGTGTTCTAGATCTTCCACCCTATCAGTGAAAGGAGGCAGCAGAAAAGGTCACTAAAGCAGTGGATGAAGTCAAAACGGTACATACAGCATACATCAAACCTTTTGGTACAATTCCCTGTCAGGCAAAGTAGAAAAGCTAAATAAACTTGGAATAAAGCCTTGTCACCTGCTAGATTGCCAACTGGCTCACAGGTAGAAAGCAGGGAATTAGAACAGGGGAAGTTGCCTTCACAAGGGGACCAGTCACCAGAGGAGTCCACCAGGGTTTTGTGCTGGATCTCTCCTTTGTGGCATCTACTTTTTTGAAGTAAAAGCCAGTTCCAAAGGGCTCTGGCTGACTAAGTTTGCAGATGACTTTTGAATTTGAATTCCCAAATGACTTGGCTATCCTGTGCAAAGGTTTATCCCAAAAAAATAACTGGTGCTAAAACCATGGACTGAAGCTAAATGCCAAAAAAATGAATTATTGTATCCTTCGGGAAGCCATGTACCCCATGGAACTACCACATTGACAATATACCTCTAGCAGTTGGCTCAGTTGTTCAGGATTTGGGAACTTATGTGGACAATAACCTAACATTTGACCAGCCTGTGTCTGTTGTTGTAAGAATGCCCTTCTGTATTGCACAGATTATAAGCAAAAGGATGTGTCTAGATTTAAGAGTGCCATTGTTTCCCTTTACTCAGCTCTCATTAGGCCAGTCATGAGTATAATGTCCCCTTTGGCATGTATCTGTCCATACATGTGCAACAACCTGAAAGCCTACAGAGTTACCTTTCTAAAAAGATACAAGACATAAACAACATGTCCTACATTGATTGACTCAAAGCCTTGTCACTATAGTCTGTATCCTACAGATTGCTAAGAGGTGACCTATGTCTGGAATTCAAGACATCCTCTAACCCATTATTGATGGAAATACTGCACATCAGCAAGTGTAAACCCACTCTGCAGCATCAGCAGAATGGTTTGGAGGGACAGCTATATCTTGCAGAGGACATCATTGCTCTGGAAAAGACTCCCCATCTGCATAAAGTTCAGCCCTGTCCATATTCAAGTGCAGCTTGGATCTATGGATAGGAAATAGAAAATTTGTCCCCAGGACTGCTCCCTGTACTACTAATGGACAGAGGCAACTCCTAAATGCTTTTTCCCATGCATGGTCTCCTCAAATTATAAATAGTATGATCCCATTTATTCTTATTAGGGGTAATAGATAATTATCATCCATAAGATTGGTAAGGCCAAACTCTTACCAAATGGGATAGATTAATTTGAGCATGAAACGGAAGTTGGCTAGGCTTAAGTTGGCTATGAGGGCAGCTAGCTTAGTACTGTCCTACGAGCCCATGAACATATGAAATGCTAAAGTTTAAAGTAATAGACTGTATGACAGTATAAAGTTATTGTAAAGTAAAACATTGCAGTGAAACTTGCAGTGCAGGGGGGGGGCTGTACCCCCCCCCCCGCATCCATTAGACTTTAAATGCACTACCTCAGCAGTCATTCTCCTACTGAATAAAGATTATATTTACATTAAAAGTATAGTGTGGAGTTGGTATGTATTGCACAGAATGTGGGAAATGGGGGTGCAGTTGTTGCACTCATTGTATTACATGTTTCTCTATTTGTATATTAATGCAACCAGGACTTTGTCAACCAAGTCCTGTTTGACTATGGACTCAAATTCAGTACACTTAGCATTTTAAGATTTTTACTTAAAGGTAAAGATACAGTCTTGTCAATTTATTTACTGTTATTGAATAATCAGGAACAATGTACATATGAGAAGACTATGGCCACAGGGTGTTGTGTAAAGAAACATAGTCGCACTCGTCACTACAGTTATAGCTGCTGCCTTTACTGATGGTGACATTTACTGCTCGAAGTAGGAGTCAGAAGTATTTTTTTCTGTTTTGGTTGTCAGTAACATTACTGATATAATACAAAATGTGTCACAGTTATGCTTCTCTTCCACATGCAAACTTCCATGTTTTGAAAATTGAAAGGCTGAGAGGTATGCATCTAGCATTCTGTAATGGTGATACTTCTGCCCACTTTGACTCAACTCCATAACATGTTTTTTTATCAGCACAATTATTTTAATATAAATTTCAAGTACTTGGATGAAAGGCGTCGTCAGGCTTTCAGCTCTTCAAATTGTAAATTATTTGCCAGTTCACCCAATAAACTGTAGGAGAAGATCTCTGCTGTGCTGCAAGCAGGCAATTGAAAGGTTAAGACTCTTACACAAACTTTTGACAGTTGTGTAAAACAGAAAGCATGTGTGAAATTAGTAATTGTACCATTTGTATTTATATTTTAAAGCACTTTACCAATGGGGTTATGTAGCAGAAGGGAAACATAACTGTGAGACATTGTAGGTACTACTTTGATATTATTTGGTGGATTCTGAAACATTTCACTCCTGGTTGCATTAATACGCAAGTACCCATGTTTCAGTAGTTAAAAGTGTCTGCTTTAGCTTTGGTATTTTCATTTCTTTTATTTCACAATGATTTGGCATAACAGTATATTATTTTACTTCAAGTTCCACTGTTTTGAGAATTCAGTATGCTGAAATAGAGCAGTGATAACACAGGAACAGTAATATGCAAGTCATTTCAGGGACCATTGGAGACAGCTCTATACATTTTTAAATAGACACACTTACAAGTTAATGGGTACTTAATAGTGCCCACCTCCCAAATCAAGCAGGGCCATACATGATAACTCTGATGCAAATTTGTGTCTTACCCGTCCAATCATCAAGACTTGCCTTGAAGTTAGATAAAGTAGTACTTTCCTTGACCTGTAATGATAACTTATTCCATATACTGGGAATACATTGAGTTAGGAACCTGTCCCACCAGCAAGTCTTGTTTATTTGTTGGTATAAATTTAGGTCCCCAGTACAAGTGTTTGTACAGCCACAGGTTTTGTGAAGGAATAGGAGGCCAAATAGGATTTGGTCTTTTACGGCTCAGGAAGCGACACATAGGTCACCTTGGAACAACCAGTAGACTACTGAGTAGAAGGATAGTTGTGTTAATTAATCTGGAATAGCTGAGGGATTTAAGGGCTTTAATATTTTTAGTTAAAATTGTTGGGGCCTTTCAGTGATATGTTTGGATCTGTACCTATTAAAGGAGGAATTTTATTCAGTGATGGGTCTGGAAAGGGAAAAGTACAGTGATAAAATGACTTCTTTGGATCTTGACGATATTCTCTTTGAAATTAACTGGGCTAGATAGAAGGATTTCCTGAATATGGTGGAAGCAAGATTGAAAGAGAGAGTTCTGAAACACACCAAACAGCCAATACTTAGTCCAGCGAAATTTTCTTTATTCTCTCCCAAAAGATCTGGTACCTCGGCTATTCGCCTTCAAAGGATCACAATTTAATGTTGCATAGTAACAGTATTTATATAAACATTAATTGGATCAATTAATCAATTTATTACATAATTAATTACAAAAAGGAGGGAAAAAAAGCATCTAAACATATTTAAAGTGACCTTCCTATGTTTAAATATTATAAATATTTATTTATTTTATAAATAATATATATAAAAATATATAAACATTTTATATAATTTATCATTAAGAAATATTCCTAACACATTAGTCTATCAAGTTATCATATGCCTAATTCCAAATTAAGTCCTAAAGGTTTTAAAGTATTATATTTCAGAATCATTCTAGTTTCTAGCTCCAATAATCTATCACAAATATTATCACCTTTACAACAAAAAGGCTTGCCCAAAATACTGAATTTTAAACTGTCAGCTTTTCCTTCATGAGCTTCTAAAAAATGTTTGGCAACTGGACTGGATAAATTATGATTTCGAATATCTTTTAAATGTTCTAGAATTCTAACCCTAACCATTCTTTTAGTTTGTCCAATATACCATACATTATTACAACTGCAAGTAATTGTATATACAACACCAACAGATTTGCAGGTAAAATAGTGCTTGGGGTAATGGTTAACATTATTAATACACCTGACATCAATGATTCTATCACATAAACTACAGGAACCACACCTGAAAGATCCCATATTGGTGGCATTAGGAATTCTTTTAATTAAGAGATTGTTATTCAATATTTCCTTTAAATTTTTCCCTTTCTTATAAGAAAATATTATGTGATCAGGAAAGAGCTCACCTATCTGGTCATCCTCACTAACCAAATACCAAAATCTCTTAATTATAGAGACAAATTTTTCAGAGAAGGCAGTATACCTAGTTACAAAAAATACCTCTTCCACGTCTCTATCTTTTTTCTTAGGATCTAAAACATTCCTTTCTAACTTCCTAAATGTTTTCTGTTTATTAATAATATTGTTCATACTAGCTAATAACTGCTTTTTATCATAACCTCTTTCACATAATCTAAGAAATACCTCATTTAATTCATGATCCAATTCAGATTCTATACTAGTATGCTGATATATCCTTTTGAATTCTCCATGAGGTAAAGCTCTTAACAGGTGTGGAGGATGCATGCTAGTAGCATGCAAAAACATATTAACTGACGTACTTTTCCTGTAGGGTCTAAATCCAATGATATTATTTCTTTCAAATAGTGTTAAGTCCAAAAAATTAATTTGATTCCTATTGATCTCATATGAGAATGACAAATTATGTTCATTTTCATTCAAAGTTTCAAAAAATTCACAAAACTCTATTACATCCCCTTTACATATAAAAATTAAATTGTCAATAAAACGCTTATACAAAATAACTTTATGTTTAAAGAAATCTGAAGGATAGATAAATTTCTTTTCAAAAGAATCCATATATATGATGGCATACGTGGGAGCATAAGCTGCTCCCATAGCCGTTCCCTTAGTTTGTAAAAAATACTCCTCATTAAATACAAAGTAATTGTGAGTTAAACAAAATTCTAATAGGGAGATCAAAAAACTAGTCCTAGGACCTTCACCTAACATATTATGAATAGCTTCAAGCCCCCATCTAATATTGATGTTTGTATATAATGACTTAACATCAATAGTCACCCAATAAAACTCACTATCCCAAGGAATTTTAGATACTTCATTAATCAGATCTTGAGTGTTACTAATGTGAGCATTCACTCTTTTAAGATAAGTTTTCAACTGGAAATCCAGGAAAACATTAACATTCTCCAAAAAAGAGCCTATCCCTGATATTATTGGCCTACCAGGGGGCTCCACTAGATCTTTGTGGATCTTGGGAAGCGCATATAATATGGGTGTACGAGGGTCCTTGATATACATCTTCTTAATATCAGCATGCAAGAAAAAACCTAGTCGTTCTCCCCTTTCCAAGAAAGTTAACAATTCTTCGTTATAGAGTTTAACAGGGTCCCCATCAAGTTTAGTATATTCTTCACTATTAGAAAGCAATCTATTGACCATAGTACAGTAGTCAGATCTATTTAGGATAACCCAATTACCCCCTTTATCTGCACATTTAAATATGTAATCATTTTTCATTTTTTTAAGATTCTTTAAGGCTTGCCATTCACCTTTACTTAGATTAAATTGTTTTTTTTCTTTACAAAATTCTTTAAACATTAGCTCCATCTCTTTGAAAACAACTTTTTGAAAAGTTGAAATGGCTGATACAGAAATAGTAGGTGTAAATTTACTTCCAATATTTCTGAATTTGGGCATCATTAGCTTTCCATAACCTGTCAGATAATTGTCATCAGGGCTAATGTCATTATTGAAGCACATAGAACAATCATCACTATCTTCCAAAAAACAATCAGATTCATCATGTTCATAGTTATATACTGACAAATTCATTAAACTCTCATCAAAATCATTTTCATTTTCATTAAATTCTCCATTTTGAACAATAATATTAATGTATGGTATATTGGACAAACTAAAAGAATGGTTAGGGTTAGAATTCTAGAACATTTAAAAGATATTCGAAATCATAATTTATCCAGTCCAGTTGCCAAACATTTTTTAGAAGCTCATGAAGGAAAAGCTGACAGTTTAAAATTCAGTATTTTGGGCAAGCCTTTTTGTTGTAAAGGTGATAATATTTGTGATAGATTATTGGAGCTAGAAACTAGAATGATTCTGAAATATAATACTTTAAAACCTTTAGGACTTAATTTGGAATTAGGCATATGATAACTTGATAGACTAATGTGTTAGGAATATTTCTTAATGATAAATTATATAATATGTTTATATATTTTTATATATATTATTTATAAAATAAATAAATATTTATAATATTTAAACATGAAGGTCACTTTAAATATGTTTAGATGCTTTTTTTCCCTCCTTTTTGTAATTAATTATATAATAAATTGATTAATTGATCCAATTAATGTTTATATAAATACTGTTACTATGCAACATTAAATTGTGATCCTTTGAAGGCGAATAGCCGAGGTACCAGATCTTTTGGGAGAGAATAAAGAAAATTTCGCTGGACTAAGTATTGGCTGTTTGGTGTGTTTCAGAATTACTTTTTGCTTTTGCTACGTTTGTTTGTTATGAAAGAGAGAGTTGTCCATATAATTATGACCATATTTCTTTGAAGAAGAGTACCATTTATAACATAAGGTGGGAACTACTTTTTTGCTGAGCACGTTTACCCTGCACTTTTTTTGTGGTTAGTTTGAGACAACGTTCAGTGCAAAAAGTATGTGCATATTCCAGCTCTTTTTGGAGCAGTTTAGTATCAGTGGATGAGCAGACAATAGTGCCTAGCTTGCATTCATCAGTAAACCCGATCAACCACACTTCAGGGATAGTGGCTTGGATGTCTTCAAAATAAATTTCAAACAGGAAAGGGCCTAGCACTGATTCCTGTGATACTTCATTAGTTACTATTTTGCGTTTAGAGATGGTACCAGCAACTTTGGCTACTTTGATCTTTTGGATGGTCATTTTGCATTCCAGTGGGCAATGTAGGGCTTTGCATTAAGTTTCTCTAACTTTTCAATAATACCAGTATGGGGAATATTGTCAAAAGCCTTGGCTAGATCATGATAAGTAGTGTGCACAGAGTGTCCACCATCCACAGCTTCTGTAAAGTTGGCAAAGAAATGTTCTGGGTTCAGGACACATGACCTGCCCATCACAAAACCAACCTTAGTAGGTCTGTATCATTTAAATTGCCTTTATCTGTGTACATGTGTCATGCTGTAGTATGTTCCATGGCTGTGCTTAAAAGGCTGGTGCACCTGGTGGGGCCTGTAATTACCTGTGTCTATAGAGGAGTCATGGTGGCTGTTCTCCAGACATCCGGAACAAACCCTGTGGATAGACTGAGGTTGAACAGTGTGAGTGAATGTCCGAGTTGTGCATACCTGGCAATGAAGAGGCTGTAGCATGGTTATGTTATCTGGTTCTATAGAGACATTATATTTAGCCTCTGACATGGATTATAATACTTGTTAAATGGTGATTTCAAGAGAAAGTCAAATTTCAGGGATAGTAGGTGAAACAGTGTTGTTAGGTGTGGTAAAGTTAGCACTGAATTTGTCTCCTATATCCTTGAAATGCAAGATATTATTATGGATGATCTCAGCTCATTGTTGAAAGATTTGTAATTTCCTGTGGTATATTTAGTGACCTTAAGTTTGTACTTTGCGTTTTCTAGTAGTGTTGTTAAATTCCTTGCTGGCATGTCTGACTGTGGTCCTGAGATAAGGGGATGGAGTTTTGTACAACTTTTCATCATATTTCTTCTTTTTTGTACTTTTTATTGGGAGGTCCACCAGAGAGGTTTATTCCTGAATTTACCATTATATTTAGGGCAAACAGGTACTGACCTTTTTTTTTTTTAAACAAGAAACATCTTTGCTTATGTCATAAGTGATAGTGTAATAATCATATATTTATATAAATGAAAACAAACCATATTGACATAAAACTAGTTGCAAACATTATACATCACTTATAATCTACCCAATCATGGTCAGTGAAACATTACATAGCTCATTCATTTCTTGCCTTCTTATTAAACCTCATTCCAAGTACTGACCTTTTACCTATTTCATCTTATAGAAGACGTATGCAAAATTCCCAGCAAGCCCCTGGAAATAGACTCAACTGACAAGGCTACTACATTCACCTCTGACTTTTGCCAACACATAAACAGCTGCTTGTTGGATACTTTTACCAGTGCCTCTAAAACTCCTGATTCTCTGCCCCCTGCTGCTAAGAAGCCTGATGGGTTTTATAGGGTGCTTGAGGATTGTCATTTTTTGTAGAAATGTCCCACTACTGACCCCTCGGTGGCGTCTGTAGCTTCTGACAAGCCCTCTCAATTGCTTCCTTTGCCCAAGGTACTGCCTTTTGATTAAGACAGTAGAACTGCAGAACGGTTAGGTTAGAAGTTCTACACCTCAGCTATTCTGGTTGTTAGGGCTACTAACTGTCAGATTTCCAGGTATGTGTTGGCTCTTCTTGGTCAGGCTTGTCAGCTTATTTCTGATCTCTGATTCTGAGGGTAAAATGTCTGCTCTTTCTTTGCTAGGGACTTCCTCTCAAATGGTTCATCGTTCCATCAAGTGCAGTTATGATGCATCAGATGCCTCTTCTAGGGATGCTATTTTTGGTTCAGTAATGATAAGGTATTCTTGGCTTAGACTTCACCCTTTACCTGATGATGTCAAGGCTAAGTTGATGGATGCCCCTCATGATAATAAACATTTGTTTGGGGAACCAGCTGCTTGTTTAAGTCCCTTCAGGATAAGGGGAAGGCCTTACAGGAACTCATACATGTGTTTGTCTCTCCCTTGCCTAAATTTCAGAGAAACTACCCCAATAAGCCAGCTTTGTTGGCAGGCAATCTCATCCTCCTACGGAGGGCAAAATAAGTGGCAAGCAAGCTCCTTCTGCTAAGGCTACTCAGATATCAGGGACTCAGAAGTTTTCTTTTCCTGATAAACCAGAGGCTGTATGATTATCCATCTCTTCCCAGGCACATTCCTCTTTTTCTTCTCCTTTCTGTTTCTCTTCCTGTTTGGCTTCAGATTACTCAGGATTCTTGGGTTCTGTCTATGATTTGCCAGGGGTACTTCATGGTGTGGAAATCCTGTCCTTTTTTTTTTTTTTTTTTTTTTTTTTTATGGACATTCCTCTACCTCCTTGGGAGCAACTTCCTTTTTCCCCAGAGGTTCTTTGAGATCTTTTGATTCAGAGTACTATTCAAGAATTATCTGTGTGTGTCCCAAAGGGGGAAGGGGTTTTACTCCTGGATGTTTCTAGTACCTAGTAAAAAGGGTACTTGGAGACCAATTCTAGACCTCTCCCATCTAAACACTTTTCTGATGGTGCCCACCCTTTGGCTGTTGTCCCTTCAGACTCTTTTTCCTCTTTGGCTTCCTCAGACCTATATGGCATCTCTGTGTCACAAGGATGCTTATCTTCATATTCTGATCCATCCCCTTTTCAGGAAGCTTTTGCTTCCTGGCATTTTTAGTTTTCTGATTTACCTCTTGGCCTTTCTACTGCCCCAAGGGTATTCACCAAATGCATTGCTTCTGTAATTGCTTTTGCAGGCTTCAGGGTATCCATATATTTCCTTACTTGGGTGACCTGCTGACTCGGGCACCTTCTCCAGAGATCCTTTTGCAAAGTCTTCATTTTGCCATTTCCCTTCTTCAGAGTCTGGTGTTCTCAGTAAACTTCAAAAAGTCCTCTTTGACTCCTTTTCAGGATCATGTTTTTCTGGGTTGCAGGATTTAAGACGGTGCCTATGCTGCCATACCTGCCTTCTCCAAAGGCCTTATCTCTCATTACCTTCTTTCATATTCTTTTTCCTCTGGACTGTCTTACAGCAGGGAGTTTCTGGGTTTCATGGCATCCAGCATTCTTATGTTACCTGTTGCCAAACTCAACATGAGAAAGTTTCAGTGGTTTCTGAAGTCAGATTAGCTTCAACATAGACATCCTGTAGACTTTGTAGTTCCTAGTCTTCCTTATCACAAGAAGGAACTTTACTGGTGGACCCAGCAGTTGTTTCTAAATCCAGGGCTCCCTTTTCATCCTCCTCTTCCATCTCCGGAACTGTTCACAGATGCTTCAGAAGTGGGATGGAGAGCAACGTTTGGCTCCTAAAGGTTCAGGGGGTGTGATCTCCACTTCAGCAGAAAGAGCATATCAGTGTCAAAGAGATGAGAGCTTGTATGTTGGCTCTTCAGGCTTTTCATCCTCTTTTCTCTCCAGTACCTCTCAAGGTATTCACAGACAGTACCACAATGATGTGGTATGTAAACAAACAGACAGGAACAAAATCTTACCTTCTGTGCTGGTTGGCACTCCTGGTATGGGATCTTGCTGTTCAGTATCAAGTGACTCTTCAAACAGTTTACATCCCTTCAGGTCAAAACATTGTAGCAGACACTCTGAGCAGGTCCTTCACTCAACCCCATGAATGGATGTTTCACAGGGATGTGTTTCTGGACATTTGTCATAAGTGGGATATTCCTCAAGTAGATCTATTTGCCTCCCCTTTGAACAGACAGCTTCCTCTATTTTGTGACAGGGAGTTTGGGGTCTACGGTGTAGAAGGTGGATACCCTCACTTTTTTCTTGAAAGGAGATTTTTTAATGCATTTCCTACCCTTACTCTCATTCCAAAAGTCCTGTTCACAATTCAGCAGGATGCTCCCAAAATCTTGTTGGCGACTCCCTTTTGCCTGAGACAGCATTGGTTCCCTCTTCTGTATTTAGCCAAGGGCAGTCATCACAAGTTATCTCATAGGGTGGGTCTACTTACAAAGGACAAGGGATCTCTCATCCATCCTCACCTGTCCACTCTTCAACCGATACTATAGGTGGTAGGGTTTTGATTCCACATAGACACCTTTTTTTTCTGAGGATGTGCTGAGAGTCCTGCAGGAGACCAGGAAACCCACTACTAGGAAATCCTACTTATCCAAATGGAAGATGTTTTCTGTTTGGTGTCTCTCTTGTAACCTGGACCCACTAACTGTGGATGTTCCTTTAGGTCTGTCTTATTTGTATGAGTTGCTCAATGATGATTTGGCCTTTTCTTTTATTAAGGCCCACTTATCAGCTATCTCTTCTTGTTTGCCTTTATCTCCCAGATTTGAGGATAAACCGTTTCTTAAAGGATTCCTTCATAATAGACCTCCTAGAAAGTCTGCTCCCCTCCCTGCAATCTTAATTTTGTTTTGAAGAAGTTGACTCAGGCTCCCTTTGAGTCTGCTGCTTCAGCTTCATTGCAAAATTGTTCTTGAAGACATTTCTTTTGTTGGCCCTTACTTCTGCCAGATGGGTGTCTGAGCTGCAGGCCCTTATGGCTTGTACTCCTTTTTTGGTATTTCATAAGGACAGGGTGTCCTTGTGGACTAATCCTTCTTTTATGCCCAAGGTGAGTTGTCACTTAATCAGTCTATTCATTTGCCTACTCTTTCCCCTCTCCATAATCTTTCCAGTAAGAGGGTGCTGCATACTTTGGATGTATATAAGCAACTCGGATTTTATTTGGATAAGACTAAGTCTGTTAGAAAATCTGATCAGTTGTTTGTTTCTTTTCATCCTAGATCTGTAGGATTAGCTATATCCAAACAAACTATTTCTTCTTAGATCTCTAAGGCTGTTTCTTTTTGTTGCACTTTTCATGGTAAGAGCATTTTTTCTTCTGTAAAAGCTCATTCTACTAAAGCTGTGACTTCTTCTTGTGCTTATTTTTTTTCAAGGGCTTGTATGCGAATTCTATTCATGAAACAGCTACTTGAACTTCTATGCATACTTTTACCAAGCACTCACTACAAGTTGGATGGCATCTCCAGAGCTAGAGCTGGTTTTGCTAGGGCCATTCTTCATGGCTTCTTAGAGGGCTCTACTGCTCCTTCCTCCTCCCAAGTTTCTTCTTGAGCTGTGGCACTCTCCCATAGGTAAAAAAATACTGCAACAGTGAATAGAAGGACATAGTGCAGTTGTGTAAAATCTTGCCATAACAGTAGATGTCCTTTCCTTCACTGTTGCTGTATTTACTCCTTCCCTTTTTCCCCCCTAGTCCATTATCTTCCTGGATGTACTGGTTACCTCTTGGGTTTCCTTGAACTGCTGATTTTCTTTGTGTTTCACTGTTACAGTCATTACATTTGGGTAATCTGCTGGCAGGTTGCTCTCAGTCGGCCTGAATATCAAAGTCTTGGGTCCTGTGTCAGTTGCTGTCTCTTCTTCCATGACGTCAGGTCGTCAGGGGTATAAAACAGGCAGCCGACGCCATTTTCTTTGGTCTTTCTTGCTGTGCAGTGCCCGAACCAGAAGCAGTTCGCAAGTGCCGGTCGGCCGACTCCTGAAATTGTCGAATTCGAGTTTCAGAACCGAAGTCTTCAATTAAAGCTAAGTATCCCAATGGAGAAACTTTTTCTTGCTCCATACCGATGTCAGTAAAAGTTAATAATTGCATTACTTGTGGGAAGCAAATACCTCATAAGGATTTTAATTTGTACTGTATTCCTTGCCTAGGCCCAGATCATAACGTGCCTTGCTGTCGGTTTTGTTCTAGATTTAACCAACGCACTATTAAGCGTCGGTATATCTTTGCTTCAGAATATTTTGGAAACAGATTTAACTACCCTGAAATGTCGTCGGATAGCAATCCGACTACCGGAGTTCACAAAAAAGGCAAAGAAAAGGACAGAGACAGACCGTCGCGGTCCAAAACCGACTATGAAGCTTCTTATAAGCCAGTCGCCAGTTTGCCGGTACTCAGTGAGGCGCTTTCGCAAGCCCTGATACCCGCTACTTTCAAGTCGCAGGCCTCTACCGAGACCCATGTGGAGTCCGGCATGCCGCAAGATTCTCAAAGTATTGTACCCACGGATGTCTCTCCCTCAGAAGGGTCCGGAGCCGCTGAGCAGGCGCCATCTTCTGAGGGTGTCTTCAGGCCTCAGCATTTCTATATAAAACCGAAGCCAGCTTCAAAAACAAAGACAACGGCAACTTCTAAGGCTAAAAAAACGACACATGAGCCATGTGCTCAGGCCTCTGTGCCCAAAAAGCAGATGATAAAAATGGCTGAAGACCTAATTACCTTGATCAGGGGTTCCCAACCCCCTGAAAAGAGGCCCAGCCAAGACACTGATTATGAATCTTCAGGTCAGGTTTCTATTTCTTCTGATTCCTCTTCTGATCAGGAATTTTCTGTACCACCTTATGAGGATTCAGATGCAGAGGAATCCATCCCTTCTGCATCTCCTCCTGAAGATTATTCCTTTGGAGAAACCTTGCATACTTTGAGGGAACAATTTCATTGGGAGAGTCAAGATTTCTCAGAATCAAAAAAGAGGCATATGGATTTCCTTCTTCTCCCTCAGCATAGGCCTTTAGTCATACCTCCTGTATTAGGCATTGTTGATGATGTGTTTTCGGAATCAAGCATGTCTCTAGACTCCTTACCTCTGGCTCCTAGCAAGCCAGACAGATATTACAGGGTTCCTGACTCACACATATTTTTATTCAAAAACCCTGCTGCTGACCCTGAAACTATATCACAGGGTCCCAAAGGTGTAAAGGCCTCAACAGCTAAGAATCCTACCCCCTCTGATACAGATTCCAGGGCGCTGGATAGATGGGAAAGAAGGTTTATACGTCTGCAACCTTGGCATTTAGGGCCTTAAACTGCCAGTTTCATATGCTTAAATATCAACAGCATGTTATTGGACTACTGCAACAGAAAATGATGTTGATTTCTGAATGTGTGGAAAATAAAGAATTATAGGAATTATTGCATGCAGCAGGACAAGTTGGAAAGCATACTTTGCAATGTGGTTTTGATTCCTTGGAGGCCTCCTGCAGGGCTGCAGTTACTGGATCTGTGATTAGAAGGCATGCCTGGCTAAAGGAACAAAATTTGCCTGATCATGTTAAAGCTAAATTGTTGGATGCACCTTTACAGCATGATACTCTGTTTGGTAATAAGGCAGAAGAGCTTTTAAAGAAAATGGAAGGCAAAGCTAAGTCTATGCAAACTATAAAAGACTTTTTACAAGTGCAGCCACCAAGATTCAGTAGACACTGGCCTACAAAAAATTGGTCCTTTCCTGTGTCCAACAGAGCTTCACGGGGCAAATCAAGGCGCTCAAAGGGCTCTAGATACCAATCAACAGGATTCTTACAGGTCAAAGCAATGGGGTGCCTCTACCTCCAAATCTGGAGGAAATAAAGCGCAACCCTGCAGTAAACAGTCTCAGTGACTTCCCCCTGCCATCACCAAAGCACTTACCTTATGGCAGCCCCCTTAGTGGGAAAACTAGCTCTTCATGCTCAAAATTGGCAGTTAATAACCCAGTTCAAGTGGGTATTAAACATAGTATCCCAAGGATACAGATTTCATTCCATACTCTGCCAATTCAAAATGGTTGGCCAGATCTGCCACAAAATCAATGGGCAGAGGCAGATAAACAAGTTATGTCCCTCATGGATTTGCCTCAAATACTTAATTTACTGTCTCAGCAAAACAATCAAATCCTGCACAATCAGCTCCAAACTCTGAATCTGGCAGCATGGCTGATCATGTAGTTATTCAAACAACACCTCTGAGTAAAAAAAGTGATAGATGTCATTTTGGAAGCCAGAAGGCCTAGTATTAGAAAATCTTGCGCTGATAAATGGAAGAGATTCTGTGCTTGGAACCAAGCACAAGGAACTGACACAGCAAAGCCAAATATTCCTCAGATTTTGCAATACTTGACTGAGATGCTTGACAAGGGCCTATCTTTTTCATCAATAAAAATCCATGCCGCTGCCATCTCGACTCATTACAACACAGAGCCACCGATCTTTTCTCATCCTTTGCTAAAACAGTATCTTAAAGGGGCCAAAAATTTAAGGCCTCCCAGAAGATCACCAATTCCTGCATGGGACCTCAATTTTGTGGTGGAAAAACTCACCCTGCCTCCATGTGAACCAGCTGCTACTGCAGATATAAAGTTTTTATCCTAGAAAACAGCTTTACTTCTGGCAATCACTTAATCAAGAAGGGTTTCAGAGCTGCCGGCCCTTATGGCTGTGGAGCCTTTTATTATATTTTACCCAGACAGGGTGTCCCTCAGGACCAACCCTTGCTTTATGCCTAAGGTGGTATCCAGTGTGGCTCTTAACCAAACTATTCACCTGACAACTTTTTACCCAAATCTGCAGAACAAGGGGGAGCAGATTCTGCATTCCTTGGACGTGCACAGACAACTAAGATTCTACTTAAATAGGACCAAATCTCTAAGAAAAACTGAGCAGCTACTGGTGGCATTTGCTGCAGGATCAGAGGGAAAGGCTATTTCAAAGCAGACTATTTCAAAGTGGATAAGCCACTGCAATCGTTTCTGCTACTTGCATCATGGTAAACCGGTGCCCAAGGGCATTAGGTCACATTCCACCAGGGCTGCATCTACAGCAGCAAGTTTTCTCAGAGGGGTACCAACCAAAGACATTCTAGAAGCTGCTACTTGGAGTTCTGTGCATACTTTTACAAAGCATTATCATTTGCCTCTCTTCTCTATGTCCAGGGCAGGCTTTGCCACTGCAGTTCTGCAGAGCCTTATAGCCGCTCCTAATGCTATTTAGTTCCAGCCTCCCTTCCATAGCTTTGGGATTCTACCCAAATGTAATGACTGCAACAGTGAAACACGAAGAACATAGTACAGTTGTGTGCACTTACCATAAATGTAAATGTTCGAGTGTATTCACTGTTGCAGTCCGGGTTACCCACTCGCCATCCCCCTTTATTCTGGAGATTCTCTTTCCTTCACTATATTCTACAACCTTTGTGGTGTATTTGCTTTTAGATGAAGGTAAAGTTTATGTTGCTACAATTGCATGTATATATAGTTATATATATATATTTTTATATATATTTTTGCTCTCCATTTGGGGGGCACCTGACATCTGGGGCAAGAAAAACTAAAGAAAATGGCGTCGGCTGCCTGTTTTATACCTCTGACGACCTGACATCATGGAAGAAGAGACAGCAACCGACGCAGGACCCAAGACTTTGATATTCAGGTCGACTGAGGGCAACCTGCCAGTAGATTACCCAAATGTAATGACTGCAACAGTGAATACACTTGAACATCTACATTTATGGTAAGTGTACACAACTGTACTTTCCTACTGAGGCAATCAGTTCTGAGGTTGGTGAGTCCAGATCTCATCTTCAGGCCCTACGCTACGTCAGGAGCATATATGTGACGTTCGGTGTACCTTAAAGCAGCAGTAGGCTTTGGTATACTGGCTGATGTTGGGCTACCCATAGCAGGGAATTCCACAGGTAAAAAAATCTGCAACAGTGAAGGAAAGAACGTCTGCTGTTATAAGATTTTATACAACTGTACTTTATGGGTTTAATGGACTGTGGTGTTATGGGTATATATGATTACCGAGAGTGGGCTGATGCAAGACCTTTTCTTCCATGTTAATGAAATATTTACATCTCTTGCAGGTTGTACTGTCATTTGATAGAAGCAGTGAATAGTTAGTAAGTATAATGTAGTTGCTAATTAGACTGGCCATAGATAGAGTGAGAGCACACTGTCAAGCCATGTTGCTACAAAGTGAAAAACTAGGGCTGGTCAGAGTACTCAAAGGTTGAAGGGAGACTACTGTAGAAGGCCATGAAGATTTTTGGATGACATGTTTAGGGCGATACTCTGATGTTAGGTTGGATGGTGGCTAATGTAGCAGTACTTGGTGAAAAGTGATAATTAGGTTTGTTAATGTAAATAGTAGTGATTTGCATATTGACTACTACTGGATACTACTTTTACTTATCTCACAGAAGCTACAATCAGCTACAAATCAATGTACTTCTTTCTCTAAATAGGATTATCCAGGGATCTAACAGAAGAGGGCTACAGCTTTGCCTCTTTTCTCAAAAGCAAAACAATAGCACTAATCCCACGCTGGTACTGAGAAGCAGGGTTTTTATGCTCGTTGTAGCCCTCTTCTGTTAGATCCCTGGATAATCCTATTTAGAGAAAGCAGCTCAGTGCAAGAGAACTTAGTTGCACAGTGGTCCAATAGCAGAACAGTCAGTCTCATGCACACTTCCCAGTCAAAGGTGGCCAGGAATTTGTGTGCTCGTGTTTCTCTTCTCTCCAGGAGCAAAACAGGTGCACTATTCCCAAGCTGGCTCCTAAGAAGCAGTTTTCAGGCTTTTCACTGATCAGTAGTCTCTAGGAAAGCTGGAAATAATGTGCCTGGGCTCCTCCTGTCACCTGGAGTAAAACAGAAGCACTAACCCCAGCTGATTTCTGAGAAGTGGTTTGTAGGCTACCAGATCATTTTTGTGCTATCTCTTTTACTGGTATTCTGCCTTATATTGAGTACCTGAAGACATGCCCACCTGATAAGGAATCCTAGACTTTGGTCAGATTATCATGGAAGAGCTGGTTTTGCTTTATGATTCTAGGATCAAGGGCACAGCTGGGTAAGATTCAGAACCTAGCGCCTACAGTACACATCCATTTAACCCATTGTAACTTTGTGTTGAGGGCAAGATAGCATGGTTGATGCATAAACATTCTGCATTCAGTGTGGATTATCATGATCAGGGCATCTGTTGCATCTAGATGAGAGAGAGGGCTATGATCATATCATTGACCTCTTACATTAATGCATACGAGAATTTTCATGCTCAGACCCTCATACATCAAGGCCACATTCTGCAGTGCTCTGTTTGAATTGCTGATAATTATGGTATTCCAGTGTATGCTGAGGAGTCAGTAGTCATTCACAGATCTTTGCTTAGTTAATTTATTTAAGCTACACTAGTCCCAAGGGCCCATTTTCAGCTGTGACCTTTTGTTACAAAACAGAAGTAACTTGTATCCAAGTAATCCATTAGGAGTAATGCGGTATAATATCACAGATAGAAGACAGCAACTGTTCAAAACAAAACCGTGTATAATTCTGTTGTCAGATCATTATTACCAGGTTTTATGGTGCTGGAGTTTCCCCATTGGTCTCAGGGTGGGTCTTGTGTTTCTTGGAAAAACACCGATCACAAATTCTGACAAGAGATGCACCCCTATTTGGATGGAAAGAATACCTCACCTTATCCGTGGTTCAAGAAAAGTAAATCACTGTGGTCAAAGAGGGTTCCAAAGCAGTCAGAGGAGATTTGCACATTGCTTTTGTGTGGGAAGGTTACATTAAGTGTAACTGAGACCCTCCTTCTTTTGTCAGACAGTTAGTCTTTGGCGCTATATACAAACAAACAGGGCAGTGTTCATAATCTCTTTGCAAACAGGAGATGTGTGTCTGGCAGTGGGTCATGGTGAGGGATATCACCGTTGCACCATTTCACATCTTGGGAGCTAGTGGTCTCCCTCAGCCACAGCTGCAGGCTGGAGTTGAGGATTCAGACATCCAGTTTAGTGTGCATCAGTAGTGGGAGCACCATGGGAAAGTGACCTGTTCACCACTCAGGAGAATGCAGTCCTACCAATGTTCTTGTGAAAGAAGTATCTTTTACCTTTTAAATCTGTATCCTCCTCCCCATTCTTAACTGTCATATTTTATGCTGTGCAGACTGTAGTACACTTTACACCATAAAATATTCCCAGTTTAATTTATGCTTTTTGTTTACTGTCATTCTCTGTCTTTTCTCTAACATGTGACACTTCAAGCCTCTCTTGATAAGACCCCTTTACAGCAAAACAGACTGCCATGGCCTTTACATTGCCCTGTGATAATGTCATGCCGAAATTCCAACTTGCACACCCTAGTCGCTGCTGTCCTTTAAATGTAGTCTGTTTCCACTTAGTACCATTACATCGAGTGCTGTGTAATGCAGGCCATTAGATCCACAACATCTTCTTTCCATACTCCATACTTTCATTCCTGTCTGTTTTTCTTCCAATTGCATTTTCACCAATTCATAACATGCTCCTTTTTTTAACTAAAGCAATCCCTATTGGATAACTTTGAAGGGCGCAAGGAAAATTCCCTTCCTTCTGTCAGTTCACTTATTTAAGACATCTTCCTTCACCTTTCTCTGTGGTTTATAAAGTCAGCTAATGCAGCTGTTGGTTTTAATCCAGCCCTATCTATATTTGCTCCATATTTTCTTTTGCAAAGTTAACATATTTTGTTTATATTCCCTATTAGACAACATCACACTTCAGTAATATGTCACCTCAACTCTTTTAACAGAATAACAAAGGATGAGGAAAAAGTAAAATATTTCTTCAGCCCTGCATTTCTCTTTTTCTTATATTCATCTACTGTATTGTTGTCAGTCTGTAAAGTAGAGTCTGCACAACTTGTAAATGTTCTTCGTGTTTCACTGTTGCAGTCATAACATTTGGGTTATCTGCTTGCAGTAGCCCTCAGTTGGCCTGATTATCAAAGTCTTCGGTCCTGCGTCGGTTGCTGACCCTTTACCTCCTGCTCCCAGAAAACCTGATAAGTATTACCACTTTATCGTCTTTCTTGCCGTGCGGTGCCCAAAGCAAAAGCAGTTCGCAAGTGCCGGTCAGCCGACTCCTGAAATTTTAGTTTTCGAGTTTCAGAACCGAAGTCTTCAACTAAGCTAAGTACCCTGTTGGGGAAACTTTTCCTTGCTCTAAACCGATGTCAGTAAAAGTTAGTAATTGTATTTCTTGTGGAAAGCAAATACCTCATAAAGATTTCCATTCGTACTGCATTCCTTGCCTAGGCCCAGACCATGACATACCTCGCTGTCGGTTTTGTGCCTTATTTAATCAACGAACTATTCGTCGTCTGTTCATTTACGCATCTAAATATTTTGGTACTCTGTTCAATTATCCAGAAATGGCTTTGGTAAGCCACCCAACTACCGATATTCTGAAAAAGCGAAAAGATAAAGACAGAGACAGACCACTTAGGTCCAAAGCTGCCGACGACATTTCTCCTAAGCAAGTCGCCAGTTTGCCGGTACTCAGTGAGGCGCTTTCGCAGCCCCTGTTACCAGCTACTTCAGATTCGCAGGCCTCTACTGTGACCCATTCGGAGTCCGATATGCCATGAGATGCTTCTTCTACTGTGGAACCTGCGGATGTCTCTACCTTGGATGGGTCCAGAGCCGCTGTGGAGGCACCGGCTTCTGAGGGTATATTCAGGCCTACTGACTTGCATATTAAACCGATGCCATCTTCTTCTTCTAGGCCTAAAACTCGATCTATGCCAAAAAAAAAAAAAAGACGCCCAAACTGCATGCTCAGCCCCCTATGCCTAAAAAACAAATTTTAAGAATGGCTGAGGACTTTATTACTCTAAACAGGAGAAGCCACCCTTCCCCCTCTAAGAGACCTAGGACCGATTTTCCTTCTAATCAGGATTCTGAAATTTCTGTTTTCTGTGATGACCAGGATTTGCCCTTATCTCCCTATGAGGATTATGATGCAGAGGACTCCATTCTCTCTGCTTCCCCTCCAGAGGATTTCTCCTTTGGTGAAACCTTGCATACTCTTAGGGAGCATTTCCGCTGGGAAAGCCAGGAGTACTCTGACTCCAAAAAGAGGCTTAGGGAATTCTTACTCCTGCCTCAACTCAGGCCTTTAGCTATCCCTCCTGTACTGGGCATTGTAGATGATGCCTTCTCGGAATCTTCCGTGGCCCCTGACCCTTTACCTCCTGCTCACAGAAAACCTGATAAGTATTACAGGGTACCTGACTCTCACAAGTTCCTCTTTAAAAATCCTACTGCGGATCCTGAGACCATTTCACAGAGACCCAAGGGCATTAAGGCTACTACTACCAAAAATCCTACCCCCCGATAGAGATTCCAGGGCACTGGATAGATGGGGAAAGAAGGTATACTCATCTGCTACTTTAGCCATTAGGGCTTTAAACTGCCAGTTTCATATGTTAAAGTATCAGCAGCATATTATTGGATTGCTTAAACAGAAAATGATGTTGATTCCTGACTGTGCTGAAAATAAAGAATTACAGGATTTAATGCATTCTGCTGAACAAGTTAGAAAACATACTTTACAATGTGGTTTTGATTCATTAGAGCCATTTTGCAGGGCTGCTGTTACTGGGTCTGTACGTAGAAGACATGCTTGGCTTAAGGAGCAGTCTCTTCCAGATCATGTTAAAGCTAAATTGCAGGATGCTCCCTTAAACCAAGACCGCCTGTTTGGCAACAGAGCAGAAGAAGTACTTAAAAAGATGGAGGAAAAAGCTAAATCTATGCAAACTGTTAAAGATGTATTTATTTATTTATTTCCTGCAAGTACAACCTCCCAGATTTAGTAGGCACTGGCCCTCTAAGAATTGGTTCTTTCCTGCCTCTTCCAGGCCTTCTCAGTCCAAACCCAGAACCAGCAGAGCACCCAGACTTCAGTCCCAAGGTACTCACAGGCCTAAACAGTGGGGGGCTCCCACTTCCAAAGCAGGGAGAAGTAAGACTCCACCTATGGTAAACTGTCTCAATGACCTAACTTTAAACCTTCCTAGCCCTGCTCAACTGACTGTTCCTTTAGGGGGAAAGATTTCCCGCCTTGCAAAAAACTGGAAACTCATTACCCAGGACAAATGGGTTTTAAATATAGTTTCCCAAGGATACAGATTCCACTTTCATTCCTTACCAACCCCAAACGGCTGGCCAGACCTACCCCCAAATCAGTGGGCAAAGGCTCAAAAGCAAGTTCTCTCTCTTTTAAGCATCAGAGCTATTCAACCTGTTCCAGAAGAGGAATGGGGACAAGGTTTCTACTCAAGACTTTTTCTGGTGCCCAGAAAAGGCAATTCCTGGCGTCCTATTCTGGATCTGTCTTTCCTAAACACATTTTTGGTAATCCCAAAATTCAAGATGCTAGCTCTTCATCAGCTGCTTCCCATGCTAGGCAAAGATGCCTAGTTGGCAACACTGGATTTAAAGGAAGCCTTACCTGCACATCCCAATAAGGGAATCTTGCAGAAGATACCTATGCTTCTGAGCAGGCTACATGCACTACCAGTTCTCTGCACTGCCATTTGGCTCATCTACTGCACCCAGGGTATTCACAAAGTGGTACCAAAAAGGTCCAAGGAGTCCAAGCACCCGGGTAGTGCCGCAGCAAACTCACTAACAATGTAAATCCACGCTGTAGAAAGATGAATCAGATGTCACAGCAATAATGGATAATTTATTCTTCAAACACACAAACACAACACGAATTAACCCGGGTTTCATCCGATATGACGAACTTCTTCAGAATACACATTTCAGTTGATGCCTTAGTTTAAATATACAAGTCACACCCTAATTGAGTGATTGAAAATTCAATTATACAATGATATATTGAATAAATTCTATACTACTATTGTATTAAAATAAAATTTCACATCAATTATGTATACTTGGAATGAATAAAAAATAATAATTAAAAATGAAATGTAAAAAATATAAAAAATGAAACAAAATACATATAAATTGTATATGTGTGTGAAATTTGTATAATAATACTACCCATGTCACTTTTATGTAATGTTAAGAAAAACTTAATCTATAAATATTTTGTATAAAAACATTTAGTATTGTACTACTTACCAATTTTTAACATCATATGTATTGTTAAATAATCATCACAACTATTAATTAAGCCAAAACTATATAATCTGATGAAATAGTAATATAATAAAAATAATCTTATAATATGTATTAATATATGCATGTATTTATATATTCCATTGATGTTAGTTCAAAATGTTATTCTTTTATTCAAATAAATATAAAATATTAACAAATATATTCACATTAAACAATGAAATAAATTATGTATAATAAATAACTTTACTACTTGTTTATTTAAATCACACATACCTCTATATGTAAACATAGTTGTTTATGATTTATTTACATCTTAATACTAAATCATGGTCTACCCTTGATGTAATTGTTTCTTAATATGGGTTTTATACTACAATATTCATTCAGACCAGGCCAGTTGTATGCATTCAGTAGTATTTGCCACTTTAATTCATTAACATCTAAATCATATTTAGTGTGTTTACCACGTGCATCATATTCTATATGTTGAATGACACAAAATTTAAAAATATGATTTGTGTTGGGTTGTATATGTCTGGCAAGGGCATTCGTAGTTCTCATGTGTTGAATATCTAGCAGATGTTCTTTTATTCTGTTCCTAAATCGTCTGCTAGTTTTACCTATATAGAATGCCTTACAATTTTGGCAAAGTACAACGTATATGACATTCGAGGTATAACAATTAAAATGCCCTACAATATTAATGTTATGGAAGTTCACCATAAGTCTATCACTTGTACATTTTATATGAGTACAAACTGTGCATCTCCCACATTTGAAATTACCAACTGACCTGTTAATTTTATCCCTTTGCGATTCCATCTTGTTCTCAAAAAATTCTTTAAAAGACAAATCTTTTTTGTACACAAACTTAAGTTGACCTTGAAACATATGTGCCATGTTATTATCATTAGTCAGTATCCCCCAGTTTCTTTTAATTATATTCTTGATGACTTCAAAAGAGTCATCAAACACAGAAATATACAAAGGTAGCTGATTGGTGTCTACAATATTAATGTTTATTTTGTCACTGCTATAACCATGACATAATATAGCCTCATAGAATCCTATAAGTCTCTTATTTTTGACTTCCTGTAATATTTTCTCACAAAAGGTTTTTGGATAGCCCCTTTTAATGAACATAGATGCCATAAATTCCAATTCTTTAATAAATTCCCCTTCATCACTGACCATCCTGGCCACCCTGACCATCTGGCCCTTGACAACAGCCATTCACAAAGTGCCTAGCTCCAGTCATTGCATTTTGCAGGCAAAGAAATATTCAGATATACCCATACCTGGACGATTGTCTAATTCAGGCAGAAAGCCAGGACATACTATTAAATCATCTGGCTTTTGTAAAGAAATTGATAACTTCTCTGGGGTACACCATAAATGAAAAGAAATCACATCTTGTACCCTGCCAACAAATGGTATTCCTGAGAGCAAGCTTGATTACAACTTCCCAGATGGGCCTACCTCACGCCAGAGAAAAAAGTTCATTTGACACCCTACTTCAAACTTCTGGCCACAAAGACCCAGCTATCTGCTAGAAAACTTCTGCAAGCCCTGGGGTTCATGGCCTCCTGCATTCTACTAATTCCATATGCAAAACTGCATATGAGGAAACTACAATGGTATCTAAAAAGCCTATTGTGTCAACATTCTCAGGATCTCGAATCAATGATTCCTATCATACCTTGTCTACAGATAGAGTTCCTTTGGTGGGCAGAGGCCTGCCACCAGAACAAGGTACTGCCATTCACTCTACCCCCTGCCACCCAAACCCTAACAACAGATGCATCAGACTATGCATGGGGGGCTCACTTGGCAGGGCAGTGCATTCAGGGCAAATGGAACCCAAGTCAAATACACCTGCACATCAGTCAAAAAGAAATGTTAGCTGTACGGTATGCTCTGACAGCCTTCAAGGACCACATTCTTCCAGGACAATTATTGGTAAAGACGGACAAAACCACTGTTATGTGGTACATAAACAAGCAGGGGGGAAACCCACTCATAACCTCTCTGTAGGCTAGCTATGTCTCTGTGTAACATAGCCTTGAGCTACCAAGTGCACCTACTGGCTCAGTTCCTGCCAGGAAAGCTAAAATACACTGGCAGACGACCTAAGCAGAAATCTCATGGACCCACACGAGTGGAAACTGGAACCAAAGATATTCAACATGCTGAGAAACAAATGGGGGAGCCCAGAGATAGACCTGTTTGCCTCCCCCCAGAACTACCAGTTGGACAAATTCTGCACAAGGACTCCCCACAAACAAGCTTGGAAAGTGGATGCCCTTTCCTTCACCTGGAAAAACCTGTCAGTTTATGCCTTTCCACCTCTGCCTCTCCTCTCCAAGGTACTATTAAAGATCAAACAGGGCAAACCAAGGACAGTACTGATTGCATCAGACTGGCCACACCAACATTGATACCCCCTCTTGCGCAGTGTCTCTCTCTGCTGACACCATGGCACCTGCCTCAGATCCCTGCTCTGCTGTCTCAGCAGGAGGGCCAGATTCTGCACCCACAGCTTCAAACCCTGAACTTGGCAGCCTGACTAATTACCTGATCTCACAATTCCCATTCCTCAATAAGCAAGTGATGGATGTCATTCTGGAGGCAAGGAGGACTAGTACTAGAAAATCCTATGCTGAAAAATGGAAAAGATTCTGTTCCTGGAGCCAAACTTATGGGATGGGCACAGAAGCGCCCAATTTACCTCAGATTCTTCAATACTTAACTGAGATACTCCACTAGTGCCTTTCCTTTTCCTCCATCAAAATTCATGCCTCAGCCATTTCAGCTCATTACAATACAGAACCACCCTTCTTCTCTCATCCACTGCTGAAGCAATTCCACAGAGGGGCCAAAACCTTAAGAACACCCAGGAGAGCCCCTACTCCAGCCTGGGACCTTAACTTTGTATTGGAAAAGCTCACTCAACCTCCCTTCGAGCCAGCTGCAAGTGCAGACTTGAAATTCCTTTCTTGGAAAACAGCCTTCCTTCTAGCCATCACTTCAGCAAGATGGGTGCCTGAATTACAGGCCCTCATGGCTGTGGAGCCTTTTATCATTCATTCGGACAGGTTGTCCCTCTGGACCAATCCCTCCTTCATGCCCAAGGTGGTATCCAGTGTGGCCCTTAATCAGTCCATTCATTTGCCAACCTTTTTTTCTAATCCACAGAACAAAGGGGGACGAATACTGCACTCCTTGGATGTGCACAGACAATTTAGATTTTACTTGGACAGGACTAAACCTCTCAGGAAATCTGAACAGCTGCTGGTTGCATTTGCTGCAGGGGCAGAGGGGAAAGCTATTCCAAGCAAACCATTTCTAAGTGGATTGACCATTGCATTAATTTCTGCTATAAGCACCATGGAAAACCTACCCCACAGGGGATAAGAGCACATTCAACCAGGGCTGCATTTACCTCTACAGCCTTTCTCAGAGGTGTCCCTACCAGGGACATCCTAGAAGCTGCTACCTAGAGTTCTGTACATGCCTTCACCAAGCATTACCACTTGCCAATTTTTTCTAAATCCAGAGCTGGCTTTGCCACTGCAGTCTTATAGGGCCATATAGCTGGTCCTAATGCTATCTAATTACCTCCTCCTATCCTTAGCTTTGGGAATCTACCCATATGTGATGACTGCAACAGTGAAACATGAAGAACATAGTACAGTTGTGTACACTTACCATAAATGTAGATGTTCGAGTGTATTCACTGTTACAGTCCTGGTTACCCTCCCTCCAGCCCCCTGACTTCTATTGTATATACCTCTTTTCTTATTTACTACGCTTAAAGCTTTCTGGTGTATTTGCTTTTTGTTGGAGGTGTAACTTTGTATATAATTGCTTCCCATTATGGGGGCACCTGACATTTCGGGCAAGAAAAACTGATAAATTGGCATCAGCTGCATGCTTTATACCCCTGACTACTTGACATCATGGAAGATGAGACAGTAACCGACGCAGGACCCAAGACTTTGATAATCAGGCCGTCTGAGGGCTACTGCAAGCAGATAACCCAAATGTGATGACTACAACAGTGAATACAATCGAACATCTACATTTATGGTAAGTGTACAGAACTGTACTTTTCTTTTCACCATTCAAGTTAGTTCCTTCTGCTTGCATTCAGATGCATCCATTTTATGTACCTGTCTGGAGTGAGCTGCAATTAGAAAGAAAAACATGAAGCCTTGAAAGTAAGATGCCAATGCTTTTTTTCTTAAGAAGATAAAGTATGGCAGCACAGAGATTTAAGACAATGGAGCTGTTAACAGGTTTCTTCTTGTAATTCAGACTTTGATTCCTTTAGCCTCCATTTGCCTTTAATCAAGTCACTTAACCAGTCAGTGCTTTGTTGCAAATGGTCTCCTGAACTGCACCTAAGACCTGCCATGGAATATAGATGTAAATGCCAGAGGAGCTCCTTATCAAAACACCAAGAAAGTAGAAATACTCCTGGATGACAACAAGAACCAAAAAAACAGACTGGAGAATGCAGAAGAACAGAGTGAAATCCACACGATATTAGCATAATAAAAATCTTTTAAGCCACACTTTTGTAACAAAACTTCTTCAGAATAAATTATACATGCTGTACATCACATTTAAAAACAGTTTTAAAATGCCTCTACACCAATAAACACGTCTTTCCATTTAAAAAATTATACAGTTAATCAGTAAAATTTCAACGTTCAGGAAGTTATTTCCTTATATAGACTCGACAGTCTTTCAAAAAACATCTAATGTTAGCATCATTTAAACCATTTTTTTGTCTGAATTTAATCTGATTTGCCATAAAGCCTCCTTTTGTTCAATATTTGTTTTAAAATTGCCACCCCTAAAACCATGACTTCCTTGCTCCAACACAGAAAACACATTTTTTTTATACATGGGACAGGTGATAGTATGCTTGTAAAAAGCATTTGTCTTGTCTTGTTTTCTAATGTAATAATGTTCCTTTATTCTAGTGCATAGAGCTCTTGTAGTCATACCAATATAGAATGCATTACAGTATGCACACATACCAATGTATACAATTCCTTTACTCTTACAGTTAAAATGCCCTGGAACTTTCAAAGAGTAAGGCAAATGTTCTAAATTAACTAAGTCTTGAATTTAGGCTTAAAGCTTGTACCCTCAAGGAGGGCAAACATAGCAAATACTGTGTTAAGCCTTAAAAAGTACACTAGGTCTTTAAACTTGAATTATGTATTTAAAGACATTGGGCAGGATTCACGAAGCCTCCATGTAAGAGTTATAACTCTTACACGGAGGCTGCAGTTAAACGGAGTGATGTCAGCGTGCTCTGCATATTCATGAGAGCATGCTGAATCACACCTAAGTCTAACACGGTCCGTGTAAGACAGTAGGGGGAGTGTCCGTAGGCCGAGCCCTGCAAGCAGACATGCCCCCAGAAGAGTAAAAGTGCCCAAAGTAAACACCCACGACAGAGTCCACGGAAATGTGAATAAACACAACACATGCCCCCACAGACTATGAACAGAAAATATATAAATGAACATGTGATATTTTTTTTTAAATTGTAAAGATGTTTAACCGTGAGTGCGCTCGTTTGCGCGGGCGTGCCCGTAGCGCAGCTACAGTTAGCAGTCAGTGGGAAAGCATATAAGAACTAAATATGCAAAGTAAGCCAAGAAGCAATAGCGTAGCGGTAGAGACGTCAGCTGAAGAGCAGGCATTCATGGATCGAGCCCCCAGAACGCCAACTTTTATTTTTAGCAAAATAAGCACGAAACAAGTCCCTGACAAACATGTACACATATAAAATCTCATTTTATGTAAAATGTAATTAACTAGTCCATTTATTTTGAAGAAATGAGGTAACAAAACAATAAAAAAATGCCAGATGTGCCTATAGCTGAGCTACAGTTTAACAAGGTGAGTGCGTCTGCCCGTAGGTGAGCAGTGGTTTAACAGGTGCAAAATGAGTGCCCGTAGGTGAGCAGTGGTTTCACACGCTCAACCTGTGTGCCCCTAGCTGAGCTGAGCGTACTATGCGTGCTGGCAGCCAAATGAGGCGTAAGCCAGCGCACCTTGTTTGCGCAGAGCTGCGCACTGCGCCAACAAGCTAACCGACGGGCAACATTGAGCAAGCTGTAACAAAACTGCCTTTACACAGACACACCCCCTAGCCTGTTTAGACAGTCATAAAATAGAAAAAGCAGTGGCCAGGTTCGAACCCAGGATACCATGCACCATAGTCAAGGTACTGAACCACTAAGCTACGACAGCTGTACTCAGAAATGCAGTAATAGCAAATATATAGGAATGAATAGAAAGTGGAGCATGACAAAGCAGGTTTTGTGAAGTAGATACAATTCCAAAATGGCCAATCACAGATAAGTGCGGGAAAAACGGCATATATAAGCCCCATAGGCAGGAATACACAGCATAAACGATTGTAGAACTGACTTGCAGCCAGAATGTCAGGTGTAGGTGAGGGTAGTTGCTTTCAAGCACAGAGGTGGGGCGTTGAGGAGTCCAGATACATGGTCTGGCTCCTAGTCCACAATCATGAGGCCCAACTCATGCAGGGCCAGGTCCTGTGGGGAGCATATAGGGCTGAGGTGTGGGACCGGTTGGCTCATGATCTTACCAGTGCCACAGGGATTCCAAGGACTGGTGAGCAGGTCCGTCACCACCATGCGGACCTGAAGAGACGCAAGCAGGACCAATTGAACCTTTGGATCCAGGAGGCCCGGCAAATGCCCAACACCCCACTACTGAGTAAGTTACATTTAATTATGTATGTAAGAAATTAAATTAGCTGATATTATGCAGATGTGTATTCCAATATTACTTAATTTATATTACAGCTGCAGGTGTCCGTTCTGCGAACCGCAGAGCCTATGGCGATAGACTGGTGCGGTTGCGCCACCAGGCAGGTCAGTAATCCACTCCCAGTAACTGTAAAGAAATATAAAAGTATGACAGTTAGCAAAAGAGTGCAGTGTAGTCACTGAGTAATAAAATGTGCAAGTAACAGTGTAAAAGTGTTTGCAAGTATTGCTTGATTACAAAAGTGTGTTGCAGTCTGAAATCCAAACAGAAAAATGAAAATGTCTGAAATAAATTCTGAAATAAAGATGCCCCACCTATAATATCATAGTGCACAACCTGCAGCAGGCTGAAAAGTACAGCTGCAGAAGATGAGCAACTCACATGTGTGAAATATATCCCTGTTAAAATACTGAAACATGACAGAAGTGAGACTGCTGGAAAGTATTGTAATAACTACAGGTAAAACATGTCAATAAAGCCTAGAAGTAAGTACCATCCTGAATAGTAAAATGAAAACAAGTGAGAGGGTGTGAGAAAGAGTTATGAATCCACCAATAAAGTAGTAATAACCCCTGTATAAAGTATACTGCAGTCAGTACAGAATTAAATGAATGTGACAAGTAGAACCAAACTGCGAAATGTGTCCAAAGTGTTGCTGCAGCTGGAATGTGTATCCCAAAATCTGGATATGTTGCGCTCAGTCTGCAATATGCAGATAGTATGATTGTCTGAAATATCAAACATCCACAGTTGTCTATAGCTATATAAAGCAAATGTAGCAGGATGATGTAGCTGAACAAAGCCAGATATGAACGTGTATGAATAACAATAAAATGTATATTGATGTAGCAGTAACCTATCACCAAAGTGAAGTAGTTATCATATAAGAAACTGTAGTTAGAACAGTAGTGTGTATATATCTGTAGCTATTAGAAATGTACAGCATATGTATTGGTATTCGAAGGTGTTAATAATATTTCCTTCACCCCACCCTATAACCACATATAATCCATTCCACGTGAAAATGGTATGTGCAATCACAATTAACACCCCTGGACATTTGTCCTCATGGGTCATAAATATTTGCATGTCCGTTGATGCATCAGCCCTGTTCATACATCCAAACCTGATGGCCTGCTGCCATCAATCAACCCTGCATGTTGTTGGACTGTGTATTGCTGTTCAAACTATGCATGTGTTATGCTAGCTGTTCAATGGTGTGAATATCTGGGTGTTTGGTTAATGGGAATACTAATGCATGCTGTTACAACTAATTGTGAATGGTATTGTATGTTACTAACCCAAACTGTCATGACATAATGCAAAACATAGGACGACAGGGAGGGTGGGTTCCAGCGGACCCACCTCTCCCACCTCAGCTGGCGAGTACACCTGGCACTAGTGCCCAGTCTGGACCC
>NC_056727.1:184358785-184418785 GCF_019279795.1 Protopterus annectens
ATGCATTCTCGGAGATGTCTGTAGAAAGCATTTGTGTAGGGGTCAGCATTGTGGGTTGTATCTGCCACTGGCCCAGTGGGCTGAAAGGATACCATGTCACTGTTACAAAGTGTAAAGTTTGCATCTGCAATGTTATTCACTATAGTCGTTTGTGCTGGTGGTGGAGGTGGGATATGTATATCCAGGGCAATTAGTGTGTGGTCAGCTCACAGTAGTTGATGATGTAGGCCATACAGTACCTAGATACAAACCCCCAGAGTGAGGAGGTGCTCTGGACCTGAATCAGTGTTCTGACTGCTGGGGTTTGGTAGTATGTCGTATGGAGTGTGACAGGTACTGTTGCACAATTGCTGGTTGAGCACTGATTCCTGGCCATTTGCATGTGTATCCACCAATAGACAGACAGATGCTATATATGTGAGATATGTTGTATCATAACAGTCGAGTAGCATGTGTAGTATGTGTGCCAAATTCTGCTGACATATATTGCTGATATCAGGTTATTTTCCTTTTCAGGTACATGTCTCACCCGCGGAATCCCGCTTACTCCACAGCTGAGGATGAGGAGATACACCAGAGCCTGGTGCGGGATTATGCAATACTCTTTTCCCGCACCAGCCAGAATCAGCAGGAGAGGGCTGCACTGTGGCAAGACCTGGTCCGTCGGGTAAATGACATAGGCATGCATAATAGGACATATGAAGCAGGTACGACATCACTGCAGTGATTTAATCAGAAATGTCCGTCAGCGTGCGTTGGATATCCACAGGCAACAGGTCACCACAGGTGGTGGGGTGGCTAAACATCCCCCACTCACCAGACTGGAGGGACTACTCATGAGTGTAGTGGCTCCAGTCCGCTAGCAACAACAACAGCAGCAGACATGCATTATGATGGAGGCTGGAGCCACGCAGCAGCAAGACAGTGAGCGTGCAGGTAATATGCCATATGTATAGTTGACTGTTGTGTACATTGGTAGTTAATGCATGTGTGAGGTGTGTCCTTGGTTTGTAGCTGTCACCATAGTATTTAATGTGCAAGTGTGATATCCTCAATATTAGCAGCTGACCTGTGAAAGGCGACTGTTGTACTACTGACCTGTATCATACTCTGTAACAATGGCACAGTTGTGCCCACTGACATTAGTTTCTTCACGTCTGCAGGTCCCTCCGGTGTAACAGCAATGCAGCCTATCCATGCTGGTGAGTGTGTATTAACAATACCTGTAATAGTCTTGATAGTAATAGTAATATTAGGCTCACTTAGTAGTGCTCTTTGTATGCATGTAGGTGTGTCTGTGTCTGTGTGTTGATATCACGCATACTGAGTACTGTACAATTGTGTGCAACTGTGTGCATGTGTACGTGTGCATGTGTACGTGTGCATGTGTGCACCTGTGCATGTGCGCATCTGTGCATGTGTGCACGTGTGCACCTGTGCACATGTGCGCATGTGTGCATATCTGGACCTGTGCATATGTGGATGTGTGCATCACTGGTAATGTGTAGACATTGTAAACTGTGTTTCCTGTTTCCCTCCCACAGGTTCTGGTGCTGCCCTGGTGTCATGCAGCAGGGAACCTGAATCAGGTGCCATGGGTACTGATAATGATGACATCTGTGTAATGGCACAGGAAGGTATGCCAGGGTCCGCCATTGGTCAGCTGATTGACAGTACACAGCTGTCGACCCCATCAATGCGCACAGTTATCCTGCCAATACACCCTTTGTCACCAATGTCCCTAGGTGATGGACAGCATACAGTGGGCATTGACCAGGGTAATGTGGTATCTGTGGCACATGCCTCCCCACACAGCAGCCATGGGCATGGCTCAGAGATGGTACCACACAGACAGATGTCCAGGGGTTCTCGTGGGAGCATCTGTGGGTGTACTGCCCCTGTCAGACATGCCCACAGAGGTCTCACAACCTCAGCTATGTTTCGGGCTATCATGCAGGCACAATCACGTATGGAACGGTATAACAATCAGGGTCTCACAGCCATGACTGACAGTATGTGTGACATTGCGGCTGCCATCCGTAATTTTACCGATGTCATAGACAGACGTTGTGGGGACATATTAGACCGGTTCCACAACTACATGTCCATGAGCCAGGGCGATGGTGGACGGTTGAGGCGTCGACGTGGGCGTATGCCAGCAACAGCAGCAGCTTGCAGTCGTTGTGGACGACAACAGGGCCGCGGCCACCCCCATAGTGCCAGCAGCAGCCCCAGCAATGCTGGGTCTGTGCTGTCATCAGACCGCCCCAGGAGACCACATGGCTCTGGCCAGGCCCGACAGGGATCTGTGTCCAGTCAATGAACACCTGCTTCTGATGACAATACCCAGTATGGGTTTTTACCAGATACGGTCCGTAGCACCTCTGCAAGGCACAGGTACCGTGTCCGTGGCCAGAGACACTGATCTGTATGACCTGGCAGGTACAGTCTGTGGCTGTCCACAAACACCAGTATATGGCAGCCATGAGGTGGAACTGTGTGCATCCATACACACATGTGAATTGACAACACCTAGGGCTACCGCATACACGCACACACTGCATCAACATTGCCCCACCTTGTACTGCTGTCCCTCACCAACACACATACACATACATGTCAATCGGTGGTATCAGTGGCTGACTTAGGCATACCAAGTTCACACCCTGTGCATATGATGAAACTGTGCCACCTCCTGCAATCTGTAACATCAGTGCAGGTACAGGTTAACATGTGGCTGATGCACAGGGTGACTACATAGACGTGTAGTAATAGTATCATGTTGTTAACAGTACTGTGTGCTGAATTAATTGTGGGTATATCACAGCATGCCTGATGCAGTAAGGGTGTGATTGTCATGTACTGTTGTCTACACCCATGGTAAGTACCATAGTGTATCATCTGCACATGTTGGCATACTGGTGGTAAGGATGTCAGCAGAAGGCTACATACATAGGTAGCACAGGGGATAAGGTAATGAATGTATTAATACGCAATGATGGACATGTAAACTGCAAGTGGCATGTTGCCCACACTGGACTCTGCAATGCGGATGTTTGAGGATGTTGATATGTGTGCAGTACTACACGACTGGTACAGGACACACAGGAGCACCCTAGCACTGCAAGCTCACATCTCATACCATGCTAGACAGCCCCAACACACAAAACTAACTTTCACAGGAGGGAGAGTCCCCATACATGTCAGGGATACTGTGGTGGCAGGCCAGGTAGCACACATCCTACTACGTATGGAACCACTGAGTGAAGGCTCAGTGTCTGTTATTTGACATGTGTATTACTGCAGGTATGAGCACATGGGTTTCCTTCCAGTTATTGTACATCGTGACAGTACATGGTCTGTACACTAGTGTGCGCTGAGACTGGACCCTAGCCATCTGAACTGTGTATTCCCATGTACATGTGCATAGTGCCTGCATATTTGCAGTGTTACCTACTGGAAGTGGTACAGCTTGTTTGTTGTACAATGGACTACATGCAGCCCTGCTTACTGTAGCTTTGTTTGCATGCATGTTTGCTTGCAATTACCCTGGAATACTGATCCCACCTGCAATGCATAGTTACAGAGATTCTGTGGACTCCTAGTGACATCTGCATAGCTTACTATATGTATGTCCATGTCTCACTTGACAGAATGTCACTGTTTGTCCTGTTCACATGTACGTTGCCTGTGACACATTGCATATGACGTACCTGACATTTGTCCACGTGAGCAGTCATATATGCTACTGCTAACTAATCACAGGCACTACACCCTCACATATTCATCTTCTGTTGAACCACATGCTTCGCTAGGGACGGCTTGCACCTGTCACCCCTGGGCTTTCAGATATTGGTAAAGGCTCTTGCTACCCCCATAGTGCCTATGTTAGGCAAGGCTCAAATGACAAACCCACCTTCATAGGTATCACAAGGGATAAGAAACTAAGAGTAATGCTACCCAATGCCAGAAGTCTAAACCTCAAGATGCATGCACCCAAAACTCTCCTTGGCATGGAGAACATAGATATCTGTGCACTAACAGATGCCTGGTTCAGGGCTACCGAGAGCACCCCAGCACTACCAGGTTATACCTCATACCATGCTTTTCAGCCCCAAAACTTGGAAGAACCACAAATGGAGGGGGAGTATTGATATTCATCAAAGATACCCACACCTCCAGGTTGGTGGCAAAGCACCAAGCATCAGACACTATCCATGTGCAACTAACATTGGGTGAAACTGCCTTCCAGGTTATAGCCTGCTACAGACCACCCTCCCAAACACAAGAACTGCACTCGGCCGTCCTGTGAACAGTGGAAATATGAAGGTCTCTCCAAACACCATTATATTGGGCGACAACTACCCAAACATGGACTGGGAGCATGACTCTAGCTCCAACACCCTAGGCCAAAGATCCCTAGAATATATGAGCTCAAATGCTATGGAACAACTTGTTACCACTCCCACAAGAAGGTGAAACATACTGGACCTGATCATCACCAACATGGGGACTCTATGCTCCAGACCAGAAGTGTATCCCTCACTGGTAAGATCGGACCATAAACTAATCTCACTGGATATTCACATCCGACCCCACCCCCTGCCCAGAACACCACAGTGAACAACTTCTGTAAAGCAAATTCACACTCCTCAAAACTGAGGTGGAAACCTTCAAAGCCCCCGGGCCTGTGGAAACTACAGACCAGACCGCAGATTCCTCTATAAACGCGTTCTATGGACACCTTCAGGAATGCATGGGTCATGTGATCCCGAATAAAACCAAGACCCAGTCCTCCAAAGGCAGACGTCCTGTCTGGTGGACCCCAGCCATAAACAAACTACACAATAGAAGGAGGAAGCTACTAAATGATACAGCAAAATCCCAAAAAGGGAAGGCATCACTGATCAGTATTAGCAAATAACTACAGGCACTCATAAGAATGTCTAAGGCCAGCTTCGAGAGAAATTGCACAGGATACTAAGGATAATCACAAGGCTTTCTTCAGTTATGCTAGGAACCTGGGTGGTAATTCCCAGATATGCTCAGAGGTAGTCCAAAATGTCAATAGAAACACCAAACCCACAGACATTGCCAACATTCTAGCTGACAGGTTCAGTGCAAACTTCTCATCCCCCACCACACCGAAAGGGCAAATATGTATCCCAGCAGAGTGCTGCCCCCCTGACATCTCAGATGCTCAGGTAAGAGCCGCCCTCTCCAAAGCAATACACACTGCATCAATGGGACCAGACAGTGTCCCAGGCTGTGTCCTACATGACCTCCAAGACGTGCTACAACCAAACATAAAACTACTGTTCAATCCCAGCCTTACTGCAGGATATGTGTCCAAAGTGTGGCGTACAGCAACAGTGGTCCCTCTACAGAAAGGTGGTGCCTCAACGGATCCTGGACACTATCACCCCATAAGCCACACTAGCTTGGTCTGCAGAGCTATGGAAAGGATCATCATGGACCACATAAATATAGATATTGGGGACCTACAGACACTGGTTCATACCCAGTTTGACTTTGTTAAGGGCAGATCCTGCCTCTCAAACCTGGTTGATTTCTTTGAAACAGTCTCCAAGGCCATTGACGTGGGGAAGGTGGTCCACACAGCCTACCTGGACCTCGCAAAAGCCTTCAAAACAATACCCCACTCGGGCATTCTAGAGAAGCTCATCAGCTTAAATATGAGCCCCTATGTCACTAGATGGATTGCACACGGGCTCAAGGACAGAACCCACATGGTTAGAACTGCTGGAGCCATGCCAGACTCCAAACCAGTTACAAGTGGTGTCCCACAAGGCTCAGTCCTGGGACCTCTCTTGTTTGGTATATATTTATCAGAGGTACAGGCCAACACGGAAGGACTGTGGCTGACCAAATATGCAGATGACTGCAAACTGGCCGCCATAATCGACTCTCCAGCCGACACAAGCATCTTCCAAAGGGGCCTCATAGAAACAGACAACTTGTGCTCGAGCCATGGCCTCCAGCTGAATGCTAAAATGTGTATAGTCATCCCCTTTGGCAAAAACAAAGTGCCCACAAAGTACCACATAGGTGGTACTCCATTACTTACAGAAGACATAATTAGGGACCTGGGGACCCAAGTTGATAGCAATCTCTCATTTAACAACCACGTGGCCAAAGTGGTTAGAAAGGCATTGTATATAGCCCACCCCATCATGAAGGGATTCACATCTACATCAGGGGAGGACATCATGCCTCTTTACTCATCCCTCATCAGGCCCATAATTGAGTACAATCCCCCTGTTGGGATGTACCTTACCAGACACCTGCAGCAACTGGAAAGACCCCACAAGTACATCACCAAGAGGATCAAAGGGCTCAAACAGATGCCATATGCTGACCGGTTAAAGAAACCCCAGCTCTACTCAGTGGCATACCGCCTGTTCAGAGGCGATCTGTGCCTAATGTATAACGCCATGTCAAACCCGGAATTAATGGGCATGCTGCACCTGAGAATATCCAAATCCCATCGGGCTACACGCTTGAGAGACCTGAACCTCAGCACTGAAATAAATAGGACATGCTGGAGGGATAGATTCATAACCCAGAGGCTCACTTCACTCTGGAATAAAATCCCAGTCCAGGTTAGGCAGAGTCCCTCATTGACTCTCTTCAAGAGAAATCTTGATGAATGAATGGGACATTGTCGGTTTACCCCGGGTATCACTTCTGTGTCACTGTTAGACAGAGGCACAGTATACTAACCTCGGAAAAGGGCATGGCAAGATATATTTACAATGGATGGCGACAGCCAAACACATTCTGGCTAGGTTCTTAAATGCCCTAGGGCAGATAGCCTAGTATGAAGCTATGAACCTATGAACCTATGTACCTTGTTCCCCATTGGCCCTATGTGCTGTTAATCACCATGGCAATCACAATACTATGGTAGCATGTGCAAAGGTCATTTGTCAGTCACCTCTATGGTACAGTTGTGGAATATGTAGGTCATGTGGCAATGTCACAGCTGCCACATGTACACAGTCAACCCTCTCCCCTACACATGGACGTACAACACATGTATGAGATGGAACCACATAGCCAAACTGGGGACTAAGCACTCTGAACCCAGTACTGGCATAACCTGTCAGGTGGCATGCAATACTACAGTGACTACAATACCAGTCTGATATAGACCTACACTGACAGCAATACAAGCACGTGTACACACTGTGCCATTCGTGGAGCCTTAGAATAGCATCCTGCCTGAGCAGCACACACCTCTGCAGCTGGCACACAGGCATACGTTATGCCTGAACACATAACACATAGCACACAAATCCTGTGTGCCAAACAGTCACAGCCTGTATGGCTAGACAAGACACCTGCCACAGTTGTGTTAGCTACCTTTATTGTCCGGTACAGTGTGGTCATGCTCAACAGGCTGGACAAGGTGAAGGTCACAGTGATATGCCCGTGGGGCACTATGGTCCACCACATAACACAAGCATACAGGTCAGTCAGAGGCATGGACACATATGACTCAGTCATTGTCCATGCCACATACCTTCTCCTGCTGTACTTGTAGGGTGCTGACATCATCAGTGTTTAGAAAGGGGAATGTGCATCCTGTATTGTGTTTTCCCAGTTGCCAAAAGGGACATTTCCTTCACACAGACTTGCACACACACCAACCCCACTCACACACACACTGAGTGTTAGCAGGATTCAAACCCCTACCTGACTATGTTATGACACTCGTGACGGACGCATTAGCAGAGCGCGCTATTTGCATTACTGGGAGGTTTCTCTTCTCCTGCTGTACTTATAGGGTGCTGACATCATCAGTGTTTAGAAAGGGGAATGTGCATCCTGTAGTCTGTTCTCCTAGTTGCCAAAAGGGGCATTTCCCTCGCACACAATTGCACACACACTAACCCCCCTCATCCAAACACACACACTTGCCATTTGCAGGATTCAAACCCCTACCTGACTATGTTATGACACTCGAGATGGACGCATTAGCAGAGCGCGCTATTTGCATTACTGGGAGGTTTCCCTTCTCCTGCTGTACTTATAGGGTGCTGACATCATTAGTGTTTAGAAAGGGGAATGTGCATCCTGTATTGTGTTTTCCCAGTTGCCAAAAGGGACATTTCCCTCACACAGACTTGCACACACACCAACCCCACTCACACACACCCACACTGAGCATTTGCAGGATTCAAACTCCTACCTAACTATGTTATGACACTTGAGACGGACGCATTAGCAGACCGCACTATTCGCATTACTGGGAGGTTTCCTTTCTCCTGCTGTACTTATAGGGTGCTGACATCATCAGTGTTTAGAAAGGGGAATGTGCATCCTGTAGTGTGTTTTCCCAGTTGCCAAAAGGGACATTTCCTTCACACAGACTTGCACACACACCAACCCCACTCACACACACACTTGCCATTTGCAGGATTCAAACCCCTAATTGACTATGTTATGACACTCGAGACAGATGCATTAGCAGAGCGCGCTATTCGCATTACTGGGAGGTTTCCCTTCTCCTGCTGTACTTATAGGGTGCTGACATTATCAGTGTTTAGAAAGGGGAATGTGCATCCTGTATTGTGTTTTCCCAGTTGCCAAAAGGGACATTTCCCTCACACAGACTTGCACACACACCAACCCCACTCACACACACACACACACACACACACACACACACACACACACACACACACTGAGCATTTGCAGGATTCAAACCCCTACCTACCTATGTTATGACACTTGAGACGGACGCATTAGCGGAGCGCGCTATTCGCATTACTGGGAGGTTTCCCTTCTCCTGCTGTACTTATAGGGTGCTGACATCATCAGTGTTTAGAAAGGGGAATGTGCATCCTGTGGGGAGGCAGACGCCAAGCACACTCTGGCTAAGTTGTCATTCCCTAGGGCAAACAGCCTAGTGTTGACCTCTACACCCATATGTTTAATTGTCAAATGCACATTATTTGTTGCTGATAGACTGTTTGCAGGTCTTTATTGCCATAGCATTCCCTGTTTGTATGAACAACTTGTGTATCTGTGGAAGATGTTTGCATATGGGAGGGATCCACTATATCACATATGTCTCTGTAGTCATTTAACTGTGTGCACTGGGCAGATTGCTGTAATGTGGTTGGTTCCTGGAATAACACGTACAAATACCAGATATGTGTGGCCAACTGCTAAACTGAGATTTGGCCTAAGTGTGTGAGCATGCCCAGTTCAGCCTTCCCATGGCATGTTGTCTGACATATGTCTCATTTATCAAAGTGTGTGAGCATGCCCAGTGTGAGCTTTCCATATCTTGAACACTGCAGCCCACCACATTTGTGGATGAGTGTGAACTTCAACAAATATCTCCCATTTATGGTTGTGTTGTGTGTCATGTTGTGTAGTTACTGTCCAACTGCTTTGTGTGTGAACACAACAGGGATTATACTATGTCTGCAGGGTTTGCATGGGATACTTTGCATATAGTGTACTGATTCAGTACTTTGACTGTGGTGGACAGTATCCAGGGCTTTAGTCCTATCACTGCTTTACATTTCCATAGTGAGCACAACAGCCTGGTTAGGGGCCAGTTGTGCACATCTGACCATGTTGTGTTATGTTCAGATATGAACTACTTAAACCAGGCTTGTCTAACATTGGTAGTGTATTCCACAACATAGCTGTACATTTGCAAACACTAGCGATGTGCCCTAGGCCATTTCTAATGCTAGTCGGAGAGTGTGTTTGTCCTTTGACACACATTGTAAGTGGAGTTTGCCATGACATATGTCATGGTTAGTATACTGTGCCTCTGTCTACCTGTGACATAACAGTGATACCCAGGGTAAAGCTACCATCTCCCATCCACTCATCAAGATTCCTCTTGAGGAGAATCGATGAGTGACTCTATGGATAGCCTGTACTGGGAGATTACTCATGGGTGGGGGTGGCTTCTGTGTTATGGATCATGCAGTACAGCTTGTCCTATGTAAGTCAGTGCTGGGGTTCAGGTCTCTCATGTGCATAGCTCACTGCCATTCAGATTGTACAAGGTGCAGCATGTTTATTGATACCAGCTTGGACATGGCTTTATACATCAGGCACAGCTTGCCTCTGGGTGGGCAGTATGGCAGTGTGTGTAGCTGCAATTTGTTTAATCAGGCAACACATGGCATCTGTGCAAGCTCTTTGATACTCCTGTTGAGGTACTGTTGGGGACTTTACAGTTGATGGAGGTGTCTGCTGAGGTACATCCCACACGGGCTATTGTAGTCAATTGTAACGCCGATGAAGGATGACTGCAGAGCCACAATGACCTCCCCTTATCTAGATCTGACAACCTACATGATTAGGTGGGTATATGGTATGTTTCTGTGAACACTACAGCCACATGTTTGTCCAATGCAGGATACCTATCACCTTGTGTCCCCAGGTCTCTCATTACATGTTAAGTACGTAATGGGTTAACACCTATGTGGTAATTCGTGGGCACTTACTGTATATCCACGGGGGTTGACTATGCACTTTTCTGCAATTAGCTTGCTGACATGGCTATGGCACCAGTTGTCTGTTTCTATGTGGTCCTTTTGTGGGATGCTTGTGTCAGCTGGAGGGTCATATATGGTGAGCAGTTTGTAGTCCTTTGCAAACATGTTCAGACACAGTCCTTCCATGTTGGCCTGTACCTATGGGACATATACACCAGACGAGGGAGATCCCAGGACCAAGCCTTGTGGGATGCCAGTTATATCTGGTTTGTAGTCTGATATGGCTGCAGCATGTCTGACCATGTCTGTTCTGTTCTTGGTCTGGTTTGCAACCCCTCTACTGACATAGGGGTTTATATTTAAGCTGGTGAGCATATCTATAATGAACATGTAGGGTATTGTATAGAAGCCTTTGCAAGGTCCAGCTACGCTGTGTGGACCACATTGCCCTCATCAATGACCTTAATGACGGTTTCAAATGAGTCAAACATGTTTAGGGGCAGGATCTGCACTTAAGAAAGCCACACTGGGTAGGGCCCGGTGTAAGTACGTCCCCAATATCTTTATGTCTGCGGTACATGCTGATCCTTTCCATAGCTGTGCAGACCGAGCTTCACAGGATTCTGGGGTGGTAGTTTTCAGTATCCATTCAGGCAACACTTTTGTTGAGAAGGACCACTGTTGTTGTACACTGCTCTTTGGGTACATATCCTGTGGTAAGGCTGACATTGAGCAGTAGTGTCATTTGGCATTCCATTCGTCTTGGAGTCCATGTTGGACTCAGCCCAGGACACCATCTCATACCATTGCTGCTGTGTGGTGTCCTTCAAGGATGCATCTGCAGTCATAACATATGGGTTGTCCTGCCTCAGGCAGCTCTTCGGTCGGCCTGATTCCAAAGTCTGGGTCTGGCCTCGGCTGATGTCGCACTTCACCCGACGTCATAGCTTCTGGGGTATAAAGGCATCAGCCGACGCCATTTTCCTCAGTCTTTCATGCCGCGCGGTGCCCGAAGCAGAAGCTGTTCGCAAGTGCCGGTTGGTCAGATCCAGAGATTTCAGCTACCGAAGACTTCTAAAAAAGCTAAGTACCCCGTTGGGGACTCTTTCTTGCCTCAGCCGATGTCAGACAAAGTAAATAATTGTTTAACTTGTGGGAAACAAATACCTCATAAGGATTTCCACTCTTAATGCCTTCCTTGCTTAGGCCCAGACCACGACGTATCAGCTTGTTTAGCCTGTGCTTCCTTCAACCGACGGACTTAGACGTCGGTCGGAGTTTGCAGAAGAGTTTTTTGGTCACGCTTTTGCATATAAAATGCCGTCGGAGACTCCGACTACACATTTAGCCAAAAAACGCAAGGAAAAGGACCGACACTCGCGGCCCGCGGTTTCGGCTGAAACCACGGTTAGGCCTACCGTGAGTGTCTCGGTTTCGACTGAAACCGAGTCCTCTGTTCTTCCTTCTGCCGAAAACATGCCACCGACAACCGAAGCCAGAGAGGCCCCGGCTGAGTCGGCTACAGAAATTCCTACCGAAGAAGCAGGCACACAAGGATTGTCCGACACCATTCCGTTGGACATCTCTACTCCTGCACGTGGGGCAGCTAGACCCCCTCTTCCATGTCTATTAAGGCCTTCTCCAGGGCTAAAGCAGCTAAAATTCCCAAGGCCTTACCAACAAAAGCTTCCTCTCAGAGACCTTCCTCAAGTTCTCAGATTCTCAGCCTTGCTGAGGACCTTATATCTCTGATTAGGGGATCCCAACCTCACCCAGACAGGGCCTCACAACCTCCTCCTGACAAAAGGCCTAGGACTGAACCCCCTGAACCTCTCTCCTCTGATTATTCCTCGGATGGATCAGATGTATCAGACCATCAGGAAGGACCATACTCACCTTATGAGGATTCGGATGCAGAAGACTCAATTCCTTCTGCCTCCCCCCCAGAAGAATTTTCCTTTGCGGAAACTTTACACTCAATGAGGGAACACTTTCAATGGCAGGGTCAGGATTTTTCTGATTCTAGGAAAAGGCTAAGGACCTTTTTACACTTGCCACAGCATAGGCCTTTAGCCATACCACCTGTACTTTCAGTTGTTGATGATGCATACAATGATGCAAGTTCTGCCCCTGATTCTCTTCCCCCGGCCCCTGCCAAACCTGACAGATATTACAGGGTCCCGAATTCTCACTTCCACTTGTATAAGGCCCATGCTGCAGACCCAGAAACTATTTCTCAGGGCCCAAAGGGTGTTGCAGCTGCCACTGCCAAAAACCCCCTACCCTCTGAAAGAGTCAAGAGCATTAGAGATGGGGTAAAAAGGTTTATACATCTGCTACTCTTTCTGCCAGGGCTTTAAACTGTCAATTCCATATGATACAGTACCAGGAATTTTTGTTAGATCAGCTGAATAAAAAGCTTTCCTCTCCTGAACCTTTAGACCGTAAGTCCCTTCAGGATTTGGTACACAACTCTCAGCAGGTCAGTAATCATTTCTTAAAATTTGGCTATGATGCACTGGAGGCTTCATTTAGATCAGCTATGACTGGAGCAGTGATTTGAAGGCATGCCTGGCTAAAAGAGCAATCCTTGCCAGTCCATGTCAAGTCTAAACTCCTAGATGCCCCTATGGAGAAACAAAGTTTATTTGGCTCCCCTGCACAGGAGATTCTAAAGAAAGTGGAAGAAAATGCTAAATCTGTGCAAACAGTCAAGGATTTTCTGCAGGTCCAACCTCCGAGGTTCAGCAGAAACTGGCCTTCAAAAAATTGGTCCTTTCCAGACAGCTCCAGAGCACAGAGAGGCAGAAATAGACGCCCAAGAGGCAGAGGTCAATCTAGGGGTGCCTACAGGGGTCGTCAGTGGCAACCTGCCAACCAGAGGAGTACCGCCACAGCTGCGACTACAACCACTTCCACAGGACAGACACAATGACTTGGCTCTCGTCAGTGGCAACCTGCCAACCAGAGGAGTACTGCCACAGCTGCGACTACAACCACTTCCACAGGACAGACACAATGACTTGGCTCTGATTCCGCCTACCAGGGAGCAACTGGAAGCACCCTTGGGCGGAAAGTTAGCTTTATTTTCAAAAAACTGGCATTGCATTACAGAAGACAAATGGACATTGCAAACAATAGACAAAGGCTACAGGTTTCACTTCCACACTTTACCAAAAAAGAGAGGAATGCCAAACCTTCCACCAAGCCAGAAGCCAGAGGCTCTAAAACAAATCATCAACTTACTAAGGATGAGAGCAATAGAAAGGGTACCATCTATGGAACAAGGCCAAGGATTTTACTCCAGACTATTCCTTGTACCAAGAAAAGAAACTCAATGGAGGCCTATTCTCGACTTGTCCGCACTAAACACATATCTCATTGTACCAAAATTCAAGATGCTGACCCTACAGCAACTTCTTCCCATGTTGGGCAAGGAGTCTTGGCTGGTGACTCCAGATCTCAAGGAGGCATACCTGCACATCCCTATACGACCAGATTGCAGAAGACACCTCAGATTTCTTGCAGGATCAGAGCATTATCAATTCTCAGCATTGCCCTTTGGCTTATCTACTGCGCCCAGAGTATTCACGAAATGCCTGGCATCAGTAATTGCACATTGCAGGCTTCAGGGAATTCAGATCTACTCATACCTGGACGACTGCCTAATACAAGCGGACCACAAGACAAAAATAATAAAGGATTTGGCCTATGTCATACAACTGTTACAAGCCTTGGGATACACAGTCAACATCCAGAAGTCAAGACTAGTGCCATCCCAAAGGATAACATTTTTGGGTGCAGAACTGGACACAATAACTCAGATGGCTTTTCTCACAGAAGAAAAACAAAAGCAACTACCAGTCTACTTCATGGCTTTGACAAGACAAACTCAGCTTACTGCAAGGAAAGTCCTGCAGGCCCTGGGTTACATGGCATCTTGCATAATCTTGATCCCGCATGCCAGACTGCATATGAGAAAATTACAATGGTACCTAAGGAATGTCTCAACACAGACACAGTCTAGAAACCATGATACCAATCATTCCATGTCTGAAAAAAGAATTCCTGTGGTGGGCTCAGGCCTGCCAGACCAACAGAGGGTTGCCTTTCCACAAACCACAACCAAGGCAGACCATCACCATGGACGCCTCAGACCTAGGCTGGGAGGCACACATGGAAGACAAGTGTATCCAAGGCCTATGGTCTCAAGACCAGCTGAATCTACAGATAAATCTAAAGGAGATGCTGGCAGTGAAGCATGCAATCGAGGCATTCAAACCATTCCTCCAGCAAGGACATCTGCTGATAAGGACAGACAATACCACAGTCATGTGGTACATCAACAAACAGGGAGGCACGCATTCCTACCCTCTATGCCGGACGGCAATGGACCTGTGGAACCTAGGCCTGAATCTCAACATTCAACTGCAGGCCAAATTCGTACCAGGAAAAGAGAATTCACTAGCAGACAGCTTAAGTAGAACTACCACGGATGCTCACGAATGGATGCTGCATCCAGACATCTTCAAAAACATAACAAAGAAATGGGGAATGCCAAAGATAGACCTGTTCGCCTCCCCACTCAACCACCAACTGAAGAAATTCTGCTCAAGAGAATACCACCCACAAGCCTGGAGGGTGGACTCGCTTTCTTTCAGCTGGAAGGCCCTGACAGTTTATGCTTTTCCACCTCTCCCCTTGATGTACAACGTTCTACTGAAGATCAGGGAGGAACAGCCAAAGGTGATTCTGATAGCTCCAGACTGGCCAAGGCAGCATTGGTATCCGCTACTGAGAAGCATGTCTCGGACAAACTCATGGCCTCTACCTCTATGGCCTTTACTTCTAACGCAGAACAACTACAAGACCCTGCATCCAAACTTGAAAACGTTGCAGCTAACTGCCTGGAAAATTGCATAAAACAGAACCAAAATTTTTTATCTCAGAGGGTCAAGGACATTATCCTGGAGGCTCGCAGACCCTCCACAAGAAAAACATACTCAGCTAAATGGAAGAGATTCCTCATTTGGAGTGCATCAAAGGGTACAAATGTCACACTGGCAAACCTAGCACACATCCTAGAATACTTAGCAGAGCTGTTCCACAATGGCCTGTCCTATTCTTCCATTAAGATTCATGCTTCAGCAATTTCAGCAGAGTACAACATGGATCCTCCTATCTTCTCACACCCTCTCCTCAGACAATTCTTAAGAGGGATCAAAAATGTAAAACCTCCAAGGAAACCACCTCTGCCTGCATGGGATGTCAATTTTGTGCTGGGAAAATTAACACTTCCCCCTTTTGAATCAGCAGCATCAGCAGACTTACAGTTCTTATCTTGGAAAACTGCTTTCCTTCTAGCAATCACTTCAGCAAGAAGGGTATCCGAGTTACAGGCATTAATGGCAGTACAGCCTTTCCTTATCTTTCACCAGGATAGAGTGCCTCTCAGAACCAATCCTACTTTCATGCCAAAGGTGGTATCCAGGGTATCCTTGAACCAAGCTATTCATTTGCCTATGTTCTTCCCTAACCAACAGAACAGGGGGGAAAAAGTATTGCACACCTTGGATATACACAGACAACTATGCTACTATCTGGACAGAACTAAAACCAGCAGAAAAACTGACCAGCTTCTGGTAGCATATGCAACAGGAGTGCAAGGAAAAGCAATTTCCAAACAGACAATTTCAAAATGGATAGGAAATTGCATTCGATTCTGCTACTCTTTTCATGGAAAGACAACTCCTGAAAATATCAGGCCTCACTCCACAAGAGCCACAGCCACCACTACAGCTTTCCTACGAGGAGTGGCTACCAAAGACATTTTAGAAGCTGCTACTTGGAGCTCCGTGCATACATTTGCCAAGCATTACAATCTTCCTTTTTACTCCAGATCCCGAGCAGGTTTTGCAACTGCAGTTTTACAGGGGATCTTAACTACACCATCATAATCTTAGAGCCTCCTCCCGGAGTTTGGCTATGGTATTCTACCCATATGTTATGACTGCAGATGCATCCTTGAAGGACATAGTACAGTTTTGTACCTACCATAAATGTAGATGTCCGATAGGTATGCATCTGCTGTCAGGATTACCCTCCTTCCCTCTGTGGTATTTCGAGGGTGCTTACCCCTCTTTTAGCTAGCTGGGGGAATCTGTTATGGTGTATTTGTTTGTATGTATATCTGTATATGTATATATATATATATATATATATATATATATATATATATATATATATTGCTTTCTACTGTTTGGAATTTTCTACATTTATCCAAATTTAGCCTTCCTAGAGGGCACCTGGCATCTGGGGCAAGAAACACTGAGGAAAATGGCGTCGGCTGATGCCTTTATACCCCAGAAGCTATGACGTCGGGTGAAGTGCGACATCAGCCGAGGCCAGACCCAGACTTTGGAATCCGGCCGACCGAAGGGCTGCCTGAGGCAGGACAACCCATATGTTATGACTGCAGATGCATACCTATCGGACATCTACATTTATGGTAGGTACAAAACTGTACTTTTTGCTTTGTAGATGCTGGCTGTTACCTCAGCATCTGCAATGTCAGGAGGCCAGCAGTTTGCTGGGATAGATATTTTGCATTCTGGGGGGGGGGGGGGGTTTGCACTGCACCTGTCAGGATGTATGTTGGCAATATGTGTGTGTGTTTGGTATGTTGTTTGTGATATTTGTGTGATTCAGAGCATATCTGTGAATTCTCAACACGGTTCCTACCATCAGTTGTGGAAGCCTTGGGATTATCCTTAGTGTCCTGTACAATTTGTATCTTCATAGGTTCATAGGTTCATACTAGGCTATCCACCCTAGGGCATTTGTTAGCCTAGCCAGAGTGTGTGTGGCTTTTGCCACCCCTAGCTATGTGAATATTATGGCCATTTATGATTTGCTTTGCTGTGCCTCTGTCTGGACGTGACACAGTGAAGACCCCCAGTGTAACTCTACGATCATCCATCCACTTGGAAAGATTCCTGTTGAAGAGTGTCAGTGAGGGGCTCTGCCTAACATGGAGTGGGATTCTGTTCCAGGGTGTGGGGAGCCTCTGGGTTATGTATCTGTCCCTCCAGCACAACCTATTTCATTATGTGTTGAGGTTGACATCTCTCACTCTCATAGCTCCGATGGCTTTGAGTTTTCTGGGGTGGAGCATGTCCATTACTCCTGTGTTGGACATGGCCTTGTACAACAGGCATGCAATGCCTCTGTGTAGGCAGTATGTGACTGCATTCAGCTGGGGTGTCTACAGCCAGGCAGCATATGACATATATTTGAGACCCTTTATCTTCTTGGTGAGGTACCTTTGAGGTCTTCCTAACTGCTGCAGGTGTCAGGTAAGGTACATCCCATATGAGGCATTGTACTAGATTATGGGTGTGATAAGAGAACAGTATAGGGGCACAATGACCTCTGTTGACATAGATGTGAATCCTTTCATGATACGGTGTCCAATGTAGACAGTCTTCCTAGCCACATTGGCAATGTGAGTGTCACATAACAGGTTACTGTCCACTTGTGTCCCTAGGTCCCTGATTACTCCTTCCATACATAATGGTTTACCACCTATGTGGTAATTTGTGAGTACCTTGTTTGGTATTTGGTGGGACATTCATACTGTCCAGTGTCTTCAGGATGGCTGGGTGGGGTTCCTGTGTGTGAGGGTGTGGTCTGTAGCATGCTACAGGCTGTACAGCAGTCTTGCCTATGGTTAGTTGCACTTGGGTGGACTCCAATGCCTTGTGCATTGTCAGTTACCTGGACGTATGGGTGTCTGTGCTGAATATGGATACTCACCCTCCTTTTATGTTTTGTTCCAGGTTTTGGGGCCATGACGCATGATATGTGGTATAAACTGGTAGTGCTGGTGTGCTGTCAGGAGGCTTGCAGTAGGTTTCTGTCACTGCACAGACATCGATGTTCTCCATACTGGGGATGGCCTCGGGAGCATGCATATTGGGGTTTACACATCTGGCATTGGTCAGCTTTACCCTTATGTTTCTTTCCACTTATGTTTTGTAGGGTGGTGGGTTAGTCTTTTCAGCCTTGCCTATGAGAGGCTGTATAGAGGTGGCAAAAGCCTTATCCAATATCCAGACGCCCAGGGGTAACAGGTGCAAGCCATCCCTGGAACAGCTGCGTGGCTTGTCAAGCATGACATCCCAAGCAGACAGACATTGGATCCCCTTGGAATGACACCAGTAATTGTGCCACTTGTTATAACTGATCATTCCATGTTTGTACTGTGGCATCATTCTTGGTGAGGGTAGGATGCTGCAAATGGTCAGTGTCATACCGGCCTGGACTACATAATCAGAGAGCTCATCTATGTCTCTTTTCATGTACATTTCAGGTCATTCACACCAGCATGGAGTATGACTGCATCATATTTCTACTTGCTTTGGGGTGACCTGCATACTTGTGTTATGTGGGGTATTGTGGCAGCCTACAGGCAGCTTACTGTACCCTTTCCCTTGTTCAGTCTGGTGTGCAGGACAGCAGTGTGTCTCGCTATGGAGTCACCTATTACAACTGTATCAGGCATGTTGTTTCTCCTTCTGGCCTGTGACTGTTTGGCACATCAGCTTTGTGTACTATGTGTTGCATGTGCTATGTTTGGAGGTTGTTTGATTGGGTGTCTGCTTTGGAGGCCTCTGTTGGTGTGGTGTGTTTGTGATTCGGGCCTCCGGGAATGTTTTTCTGTGTTTATGTCTTTGGTTTGCAGTTGTGATAGGTCTATGTGGGACTGGGTTTGTGGTGTGTGTGGTTACCTTCTCCTCCTGACTAGTTTTGGGAGTACTGAGTTGAGGAGCTCAGCCTCCAGTTTGGATAGATGGTTGCATCTCTCACATATATTTGTATTTCTTGGGGGGAGTTGGGGGTTGTCTGTGTACTTGGGTCAGGTGTAACATTGCCTCAAGATTCACAGATTCAACTTGTTGTGGCTGGCCTTAGTGGATTGTATGTGTGGACATATTTTATTGCCATACTACTGATCAGTGATTACTTCATTTTTTTATGTTTGCTCTATCATGTAGTAGCTTCCTCATTCTCTTGCATGGTTTGGTTATGGCTGGTGTCCACCATGCCAGATGCCTGCGTGTATGGCATTGTGTCTTGTTTTAATTTAGGATTGCATAATCCAAGCATTCTTGGCAGTGTTCATGGAATGGCTGTATTACAGGTTCTGAGGTGTGGCCCATATTTTGCACCTGCACAGGACCTTTAATGGATTCCACATCAGTTTGGAGGAGTGCAAATATTGCTTTACACATGTTTTTCAGTGTGGTTTTCTGGCCAGGGACTGTGGTCAGGATTTGTATATCCATTGTGATTACTCTATGGTCTGGTTTTACCACTGAGCAATACACTTCTCGTCTTGCCATCCAGTACCCATGTTGCTGATTATCACATCCAGTATGCGTACCCCTCTTGTGGGAGTGGTACATTGTTCCTGGGCATTTTGGTTTATGGATTCTATGAACTTTTGTCCTACAATGTTGGGGCTAGTTTAATGCTCCCAGTCTATGTCTGGGTATTTTCAGTCACCCAATATAATGTGGTTTGGAGGACTTGATATATTCATGTATTCCAGCATAGGCCAGGTGCAGTTCCTGGTGTTGGGATGGTAGTCTGTAGCAGGCTATAAACTGGGGGGCAGTTTTAGCCACTGTTACTTGACCATGGCTAGTCCATGCTGCTTCTTGTTGTGGGACCAACATGGGGGTGTGGTTATCCTTGACAATTATTGCTAGTCACCCTCCTTTTGTAGCTTGTTCCATGTTTTGAGGCTGTACAGCACAGTATGAGAAGTAACCTGGTAGTGCTAGGGTGCTGTTGTGAGCCTTGACCCAGTTTTCTGTTACAGCACAGGTATCAACATTCTCCATACTGGGTGAGTTTAGACTGCATGCATCTTACTGTTTCGACTTATCCCTTAACTTATTCTTATCTCTTCTGATACCTATGGAGGTAGATTTGTGTTTTGAGCCTTACCTATTCAGGGCACGCTGTGGGTAACAACAGCCTTTGCCAGTATCCATACGGCCTGCACTGATAGGTGCACGCCAGTCCTAGCAGGTGGAGCATCATGTCATGCTCAGCATGTCATCCCAGGCTGGCACACATTGGATCCCCTTTGACTAACTGCGATACTTCAGTCAATTATTGCACTTGATCATCTCATTGTCATATTGTGGCATGATGCTTGGTGAGGGTAGGATGTTAGTCAGGGTCCTCAGGTGTGCATATAGTACACGATGTTACATTACTTAACACATGGCATTCATGCCTCAGGTGGTGCTGCAGGGCTGCCTCTGTCGGATGCACATATTACATTCCCTGTACGTGTTTGTGAGCAGGTCATGTCATTTTAGGCATCCCTGTTATTATCTGAGTGAGTGAGTGAGTCAGAGGGGGTATCATTCCCAGGGTTCCTACTGAGCCAGTGTATGTGCTATGCGTTGCCTCTTTGCCAAGGCCAGGGCATACTGGGCACGCCTCCTTCTGCCTACTGGGACCGGCTCAGGTTGTTCCTCCTCCGAGTCACGCTCTGCCTGTGATGGCCTTGGCAATGGTGGGAGGCTGTTTGGCCCGGCCCTATGCTGGTCCTGCTGCAGCTGTTTTTGCAAGATCATATTATGTAGCATTGCACATACCATGACAATTTGGGTACATGTAGTTGGTGTGTACTGCAAGGCTCCACCAGATGTGTCCAGACACCGGAACCGTGACTTGAGCAGCCGAAACACACACTCTATTACATTACGTGTTTGTGCGTGTGCCTCATTATGGCGTTCCTGTTCAGGTGTGTGTGCGTTTCTGATGGGTGTCATCAGCCATGGCTCCAGTGCATAACCTGCATCCCCCACTAGGTGTCCGTGCGGGATGTCCCCATTGGCAAATGTCTGGTACAGCTGCACCAAATGCCAGATGTGGGAATCATGGTATCTCCCAGGACAGCCAGCACACACATTCATTATTATGCCCTGGGCATCACACACGACCTGGCAGTTGATGGAGGGGAAGCCCTTGCGGTTAATGTAGGCCCTACCCCGCTCACCGGCTGGTGCTTTGATGCGTATGTGCGTGCAGTCTATTGCACCCACTACCTCAGGGTATTCCGCTATTTGCTGGAAGAGACGCATATTGCTGGCCAATACCTCATGGGCATTGGGGAAATATACATGATCACCGACATGTGCTGACATGGCATCCAGGAACTGGTGCAGTACCCTGGAGGCTGATATCCCCATCATATCACCAGTTGGTCTCTGGAAGGTACCTGTTGCTAGTATTCTTAGGCCAACACATACCTTGGTTTCCACTGGGATGGGTTCCCCTCTGTTGGTTCTGTGTGTGAGGCGTGGCCTGCACAGCTCCACTATTTGCTGCAGGAGGTCTCTGTCCACTCTATAGCACTCTACTATCTCCAGCTCATGTAACCCGTAGTAGGTGACCCTGGGCCTGTACACTCTTCTCCATCTCCTCACTGTGGGTTGTCTGGCACCATCTGCATTGTCACCACCCTCAGCAAGTCGCCTATGTCTCATTATGACAGCCCCTAACATTTCTGCTCTGAGTTCAGCTTTTTCGGTTTTCACTTCTAATAGCTTACTCCTGTCTTGCAGTGTCTCTTGAGAGAAACATTTTGCACTGCTGTTTGCAGAGTTTTAAGTGCTTGGCTGAGCTACTATTCTGCCTGTGTAATTGACTGCTTCTAATTGTTTTCACCTGCTAGCTCCAGCAGTATTCCCTGCTAGCTTCCTACTAATTCTGTTGCTTCCTTTTTCCTTTCTGTTTCCTCAGGGGGGATCAGCGTGCATACTAGCAGAAACACGCTCACAGTGGCCTACACGCACGCACACATGCTTACACGGTTCAGAATCTGCTTATTCTGGTTAAAACGCGCGCACACCCATGCAAACAGTGTTAAACATCTCCCAACATGCTCCCACATGCTCAGTCTGCCTCACACGCGCGCACACTGTCTTACTCGCTCTTCATGGCTCGCACACGTGCGCATGCATGCCCAGCAAGAAACTTTGATGTAGGCAACAGTGTACACCTTCCATTTCTTGACTTTCCCATGCTTATGTTGTGGCACTCCTTTTTCCATGATATGTGTCTGACATCTGTCATGTAACTCTGACCTCCAATGAACTGCATTTCTTTCTGCCATTCCCCCCTGTGATGTCACCTATCTCCTACTCTGTTCCTCCCCCTTCTGTAACTCTTACACTACTCAGAATGTGCTCATTTGCTATGTGACAGTGGAATTCAGTATCCTAACACTCATTTGCATCAGATTGCCTACTAATGTTTAGTTACATCTCTTAGACTCAGCTTCCCCCCTTAGCAACCACTACACGGTGGCCATGTTGTTTTTGGTCTGCTGGTCCCTGCATTGTAAATCCATGTATTGCATAAAACCCACATTTGTGGGTTTATAACCTTCGTTTTTATGTTTTATACAGCACAGTCCATTTGCGCGGGGCTGCGCTGGGTTTAAACATCGGCGATCGCCGAAAAAAATATATATATTTTTATTACTTTTGCATCAGGTTACCTTGCCAATGGCCACATATTTGGCCATTGGCATGCTGCCTGACACATATGCACCCTTTATTTGGAGCTGACATGGCTCCATTGTGGTTTTTGCAGAAACGTACTCAGTTGTCAACCGAGTACATTTCTGCAGCTAAAACGGCTCTTACACGGCCTGTTCTGGGCTTCCTGGATCGCTAATCATCATCATTTGCATGCTGTTTGGCTGTAAGTGAGGTGATTAGCTTATCCACGCCCACTCCTTGTAAGAGACGTTTTAGCTTGTCTCTTAGACGGACTTTGGGCTGTTCCTGGATCGCGAAGGCTGCATGGAGTCTTACACTACTCTTAGACTCCGTGCAAGCCTTCGTGAATCCTGCCCATTGTTAGTAACAGCACTAAATATGTAAAGCCTTCATGCATGCTATCACCTGTCCCATAACTTCCTGAGCTCTGAAATTTTATTGATTAACTGTATAATTGTTTAAGTGGAAAGATGTGTTTATTGGCGTAGAGGCATTTTAAAACTTTATAAATGTGATGTAGAGCATGTATAAGTTCTGAAGAAATTTGGTTACGAAATCGTGGATTAAAAGTTTTTTATTACGCTAATATCGTGTGGATTTCACTCTGTTCTTCTGCATCCTCCAATCTGTTTTTTTGGTCCTTATCCAAACACTTATTGGAACACCCCAGACATTCTGGTTTTAAATTTATCATTCTGGACTATGTGGAGATGGATGAGCTTGAAGAGGACGTCAGTGTTGTTTTGGAGAAAAAAGAACTATGCTGGCATTAGAAATTAAATGCTTTCAGAAAACTAAGACTTTATTATTGCTCTGTTAAGAGTTTATTGAATTTATGTAAGCTGTCACACATCTGTAAAGGTTTTCAGGGAATTTTTTGAGGAAATATTTTTAGTACTAAAATATAGTAAATAATAAAAATTCTGTACAGAATGTGTATACATGTATATATGTTTAGTTACTTTAACCTCAGTTCTGCTTTGATTAGGTTTATTGCATCACACCAGAGATTTGAACTGTAAATTCAAAACATAGATTTTTTTCATGTCGCTCATACCATGTAGTACTGATATAATTTCCCCTTTTATTATGCTGGTGGATTTTCATGCACACTCATGCACACACCTGCAGACTTCTGTACATTACTAGTTTACTTCTTCCACTGTTTTCTGTATTTTTTGCATGTTTTTTCTACTAGTTTTCATTGTTTAACATGTTTTGAGACCTGTAAACATGTTTTGAGACCTGTAAATATGAAAACTGTCATTTTTTTTATTTGCAAAGACTGACATTTTTTTGAGCTGATAATTACTTAGTTTTTTTATGCACACTAATACACATGGATGGATATGTACCAGATATTATTAGACAGATGTATTTTTATATTTATAGATGTATTTTTATATTTATAGTATTAGATTGTTTATGGTTAGATTACTATGTGTTTTTTCTTGAGTTTAGTTCTTGGTACAGTCCTGATGAAGGCTTTGTTGCATTAGGTAGACAAAAGTGATTTTAGTTAAAGGTCTTTTTGTGTGTATTTTATGCTTTTCTTAATACCTGATTTTGGAATGTGGGTTGCAAATGGGTAGTGTTTTCCTTAACTAGGATTTAGTTTGATGTAATCAGTAGTAGTATGTGGGGGTGAGTACTTGTTCTTAAATGCACTTTTATGGCCCTGTTTATATTGTTTGCCTTGAATAGGCTGGTTTAAAATTAAACTGTACATACATTTTCCACACCTATTTTAAGTGTATAAAAGCTGATATGTTTAACATTGTTAAAATATTTCTGATTTTTTTTTGTTACTGAGAATCGCTTGTCTTTGACGCATATAGGCTTGTTGCTTTGGAACACTGCCTGGGCTTCATGATTTTTGGGAATTATTATGACTGAGCTCATCAACGAAGTTTTAAGACCACTAGTTTCTGTGTTTTTTTTTTTAACTTTTGGAAAATGGTGCATATTATCTCCTTACTTAAAGGAGGTAATTCCACTGACATTAAAATTTCCATCCCATAGCCACCCTCTCTCCCCTCTCTAAAATCCTTAAAAGATGTATACATCAACAATTTATCTGTTATATCTTACCGAATAAGCTAATCAGCAATACACAACATGGGTTTCGGCCAGACCACAGCACCTCCACTCATCATTTACAGACACTGTCAATAAAGCTCACAACTCTAGTAAAAATGTATCTGGAGTATTTCTAGATCTATCAAAAGCATTTGACATGGTCTCACAGTAAACTCCTCAGTCAACTTTCCACCCTGGGTCTGTCTACTCCATCTGTTCAGTGGTTCTCTAGCTACCTTGTCAACAGGCAGCAAGCTGTAAAATGGCAAGGATCCATCTCTGCATAACTTCCCACTTCCACAGGAGTCCCACAAGGATCCATCCTTGGCCCTCTACTATTCAATATTTTTATCAATAACCTACGTTCATCTTCTTGTGAAGGCACCTTGATTCAATATGCAGATGACTCTACCACCATCTCTTCTTTACACACCTTAACTCAACTCCAAGAAATCACTCAACAAACTGTTATCTCCATTGAAACCTGGTTTACAAGAGCACAACTCTTACTCACCCTCCAAAAAAAAAACATTCTTTGTCTTTACCCCAAAAAGTCATACCCCTAACAAAGCATCTTTCAAAATCTTTTTGGCAAATGGCATTGAAATTGAATTAGTCTACCATAACAAAGTATTAGGAATCATAATATTCATAGATTCATAGATATATAACAATAAATGTAATCATCTTAAATTTGCCTTCACATCCAAAGCAATGTCATGAAAACCCATAAAAAAACTAGGCATGCTAAACAGAAATAAACATTTTTTTGAGTACACACGCAAAAATTACTGTAGCCAAAACCTACCTTCTGCCCTCTACTCTATGTTGTTGTCTTTCAGCTTTTCCCGGTTAGGGGTCGCCACAGCGGAACTCTGGTCCGCTAATGATTGGCAGTAGATTTTCACGAACACCGAGGTGCCAGCTCGACGTTTAACCTTCAACGAAGGCACGCCCATTTATGCATGTCTTTCAAATGCCCACCCAACCGCGGGGAGGACATGCAAACTCCACACAGAAGGCACTCCCCAAACTCGAGCCGAGAATCGAACGGGAGAACCTCTTGCTGTGAGGTAACAACGCTACCACTGCACCACCATGGGAGTCTATTGCCTTCTCTACTCTGTGGAGCACCAATTCTAACCAATCCACGATCTTCCATAAAAAGCAAAATTGAAAGCTGCTACTAATTCATCCTAATTTACCTATCACTGTAAAGTTTTGCATACCCTTAGCTGGCTGGAATTCCCCCTCCACCTCTCCTATATTCAAAATATAGCAATACATACAATCATGCAGAAACCATTAGCCTGACAACCTCTTACCACTTTAATCAACATACATTTCCCTAAAAGAACTCTTTGTTCAGAAGACAAACAACTTCTCACCATAAATAAACTGAATAAATCCACTGGACAAAGTCTGTACCTTTACTCAACTAGCCAAAAAATGTAACTCCTTACCTCTACCTAGCATCAATCTCCAAAGCATCTCTTTTTAAACAACATAAATACATACCCACGTTACTACATACTCTAGTTACTGTTGTTTCTAGGCTCTTAATTAGTAGTGATATACATCAAAATTCCACACCAAACAGAACCCATATAGCACCCCAACAACTACAACACCTACTCAGTCTATACCATAAAGCCTCAAACATATTATTTCTCATTCTAAACCTTAGAAGCATAGTAGACAAAGTCCAAGAACTGCATGCTACATTATCCCACTACTCTCCTGACATAACTGCCTTCACTGAGACTTGGCTTAAGCCACATAAATCTGAGAGTGAAATAACCCCAACTGGATATAGCCTTTTTAGAGCGGACAGGAAAGAAGGAAAAGGTGGAGGTGTAGCTATAATGTATAAGAGTAACCTCTCACTAATACCAGTGAATTTGAACATACCCAACCTAGACAGTATTGATATCTTATCAACCAAGCTCCTACTTAACCAAAATAAATTCATTGCCATTATAGTCATCTACATCCAACATGGCAATAATGTTCCCATTACTGAGCATATTCTACAAACCATATCTGACACCATATGTCAAGAAACTCATTATGGATGACTTTAATGTTGACTTGTCCTCCTGTAATTCACCCATACCTAAAAATTTCCTTAACCTATTTGGTTTTACCCAACGTATCCAGGGACCCACCAGGATAGATAAAAAATCAAACAAACTACACTAGATTGGATGTTAACCAATAAACCTGACCTCAACCAACACTGTGGCTGTCTGCCTGACAGTCTTGGTGATCATATGCCTACCTACCTACCTACTCAGGCAACACTCTACTCTCATCAAACACAACACGCTTCACCAGATACATAGTAAGAAAAACTTTAGCCCACAAGATTTTATATTGATCCTAAAAACGTGTAATTGGATCATCCTGAAGTATATACCCCTTGATACAGCAGTAGAATATTTCATTAATACCTTTCTCAACATTCTCAACAGGCTAGCACCCCCAGGAACAATTTGCTGTAAATCTAACTATACACCATGGCTCTCCAATAACACAAGGACCCTACTAAAGGAAAGAGATAAGATGTAACATTTATGGTATTCCTGTAAAACTCATAATCATTGACTTGCATTCCAACAACTTAGAAATAAAGCCAAACTTCATATTAACCTAGACAAGAAGAACTGCTACAATAACTTACAGCTAAAGTACCAATATAACCACCAAAATTTGTGGAGGGCAATTAAATCCATTCTTCACCCAGGCCAAACACAAAATCCTTCCCCCAATATTCCAAATCCCTCTGATACCGTTGCAGATGAATACAACAGGTTATTCACAGAAAGTATACTGTCTCTGATTAACAACAAACCCCCAACTTAACTACCTATCTCAATCTCCCTAATCCAAACAGTTAATTATTCTCCTTTCAATCTATACCCACAAATATTATAGAAAAAAAACTACTAAAGAAACCCACCACCATTGCAGCAGACAGCCTACCTACAGAATACTTAAAAATAGCAGCAAAAGCCATATCCTACTCTGTACAATTTTAATCAGCAGATCTATCAATGAATAATATGTCCTAAAACTGGAAAATTGCTTATATTATCCCTGTTCACAAGGGTGGAATTTCAACAGAGCTCACTAACTACAGACCTATTGCCATTTTACCCCCTCTATCTAAAATCCTCGAAAGTTGTATTCATGCTGAACTCCTTCACCACCTCATCTCCGGTAACCTTCTTGCCATCTCCCAACATGGTTTTAGACCCCCACCAAGTACTTCTTTTGTGCTTGTTATTATTGATGTGTATTACATTATTTTATATTGTATTTTATGTATGTAACAACTGTAATTTCTCTGTGCTGCTCTTCTTAGTTTTCCCAATACCATCAATAAACTCAGTAATGAAGGTAAATTTGTCTCTGCGGTCTTCCTTGACATGTCCAAGGCCTTTGATACAGTCTCACACCACAAACTGTTAAATGTTTTCTCTAACCTAAAATTGCATCCTTTTGCTGTCATGTGATTCCAAAGTTACCTAAAAGAACATACGGCAGCATAATCTCTCCACCTTTCTCCCAATTAGACTAGGGGTACTACAAGGATCAATTCTTGGCCCACTTCTAATCAACATTTTCACTAATGATCTTAGCACTGCCAGTCCACAATCTACTATCATCCAGTTTGCAGATGACTCTACCCTTCTAGGTATTTTCCAACAACTCCAGCAAATCACACGACAGTCCTTCTCTGAAATAGAATCTTGGTTATCAGAATCACAGCTCATACTCAACCCAAACAAAACAAAACTTATGGTCTTCCAACCCTCCAGAGCCTCCCCTACTACCACTTTCTTCATCACTGCCAGTAATAAGACTATACTCAGTCTTGACACACAAACCAAACTGCTAGGTATCACCCTTGACAACAACCTAAGATTTGATCTTCATTTCTCACAAACTATCAAGAAAGTTCACAAAAAATGGTACTTTATACAGAAACAAAAGATTTCTAACCAACACATCTAGGGTAGCTAGTGCCAGAATTCATCTTATGTCAGTACTCCTATGTGCTTCTCCAGTCCTTACTATTCTCAAAAAACAGATCTAAAGAAACTAGAGCAATGTTACAATAAAATAGCCAAGTTTGCTTCTAACTCCCAAAATCATATTCATCACCGTGACATATTAAAAAAAACTGTCTGGCTAGAATTCCCACGTCTTCTTTTGTACAGTCAGCTAACCATGGCTCACAATATAATTTATTAGGCTGAGAAAACACCTGCACTGCAAAACATTCTCCAATCCTATTCAACCAGCCATTCCCTAACATCATCTAATTCATGCTTACTACAGGTAACCAAGTCAAAAAACACTGCTGGTGACACCCTGTACTCCCATCATGTAGCAAGAAGTTGGAACTCTCTTCCATTAAACATTAGAGCAACTACAAATTGCAAACTGTTCTAAAAATTGCTTAGAAACTTCCTTGTTGATTCTTGGCTTTGTACATGTACTCCTCCTGGCTAGTCCAGCTAAAAACTTTCCCAAGTATAAAACTCTCTGTAATATGTATTATAAGTTTATGAGCATATCATTTTTAATTACCTTAACTATCCTGTAGATTTATTGATAAATAATTATTTTGTGCTTGTTACTATTGATGTGTATTATATTATTTTATATTGTGTTTTATGTACGTAACAACTGTAATTTATCTGTACTGTTATGTATTTTTATACATGGAGCTTTCCTTCCTGGACCTCTTCTGAAAATGAGTTCTTTAAACCAGTCGGACTATCCTGGTAAACAAAATAAAAATAACTAAATTATAAATAGATAACCTACGCACCTTTAAATGCTCCCTAACAAAATACTTTGCTAAATCTTGGACCTGCTCCTGCACCAATCCTGGCTGAAATTACTCACTATACTTCACTCGCTCCCTTCATCCTAATTCACACTTTACACAGCCTCCTTCTCCACTCCTTTCCTTTGTTTTCCCACTACCTTACCTTATCTACTTCATCTCTGCAGACCTTTCCTCTATCACTTTCCTCCCTACTCACCTAAGCTACCTGAAGACACCTTACCCAGCACTCTTCTTATAATTTCCTTCTCCCCATCCTTCTTCCTTCTATAACTGTAATATGAACATGTCTCTCATACTAAGACATCACACAATTTCCCCTCGGTGTCTCTAATCATGTAATCTCTAATATCTCTTTAAATATGTTATGAGAATTGTGTCCGGTCTCATTTATCATGTATTTTATGTAACAAATGGTATGACTTTTGAGTTTTTCCCTCACATTTTTTTCTGGAACTCATGTTATTGTTTTTCATTGCACTCTACTATGAAACAGAAGATATTCTTCATGTTTCACTGTTGCAGTCGTCACTTGTGGGGTTATCCCTGCTGGGTAGCCCTTGGCCGGCCTGAATACCAGAGTAAAGGATATCCCTCCTGTGTCTGCTGCAGGTTGCCTGAGATTGATGTCAGGTCATCAGGACTGTAAAGGGAGGCAGCCTACACCATTGCATCAGTCTTTCTTGCCGTGGAGCCCCGAAGCAGAAGCAGTTTGTGAGTATGTCGGTTGGCTGTTGCTAGAGTGAGGAGGAAAATGTACTAAAGCTAAGTGCCCCGTTGGGGATCTTTTTCTTGCACTTAACCGATGTCCAAAAAAGTAAATAATTGTCAACGCTGTGGAAAATAAATACCACACTGAGACTTCCATAATCTGTGTGTGACTTGTTTAGGCCCAGACCATGACACCCCCAGATGTCGGTTCTGTGGTTTATTTAATTTAACACTAGGACCATCCATAGAAGAGTTGAATTTGTAGCCAGGCAATTCAGGGAGAGAAGTTACCAGTGCAAAATGACATCCGTTGGTCAGTCTACTTTGGAAATTCCTAAAAAGAGAAAAGAGAAGGAAAGAGAGAAACCACAGAAGGTTAAGCCCACAGATGATACATATCTGAAGTCAGCCAGCTTACCATCCACTAGCACAGTGGAACTTGGTGAGGCACCTACGCAGCCCCTGACAACAGCTGTACAGCCTCTGTCGAGACCCTTTTGGAGTCTGGTATGCCGCCAGATCAAGCATCTCCTTCCGAAATGTTGGTCATCAGCCCCGCGGTTGGGTCTGGAGTCGCTTTGCAGGCACCAGCTTCCGAGGAGATCTTTAGGATGACCGACGTCAGACAAAGACCGACAGCCATGCCACCAGTCAAAACCGCACCCAGGCCCATTAAATCACGGAGGCCTAAAAGCAAGACCACTCCTAGGAAAACTCCTTCCTCTATGCTCAGTCACCCACTGCCTCCCACCCAACCTGCTCAGTCACAGCAGTTACTTAGTATGGCTGAGGATTTAATCACTCTCATCAGTGGAAACCAGTCTGCTCAAGCTACCCCAGCCAAAAGAAAAAGGAACCATTCTTCAGAGGTGCTTTCGGAGCCAGAGTCAGAGGACTCAAAATTTCTGGACTCAGACACTGAACAACAGCCCCTGACAACCTTTGAGGATTCAGATGCTGAAGAATCCATTTCTTCTGCATTCCCTCCTGAGGACCTGTCATTTGGGGAGGCCATAAATACCCTCAGACAGCATTTCCATTGGGAAGCTCAGGACTACCCCCAATCAGAAAAGAGATTGAGAGAATTACTGGACTTACCACAGCAAACCCTTAGCCATTCCCCCCATTCTGGATGTGGTGGAGGATGTCTTCCTGGAGTCTGGCCTTACCCCTGATGCCCTCCCTCCTGCACCCAGAAAGCCCGATAGATATTATAGGGTGCTAGATACCCATAAATATTTATTCAAGAACCCTGGAGCCGACCCAGAGGTCATCACTCAGGGAACCAAGGGGGCTTGGGCCAGTTCCTCAAAAAACCCAATACCCTCTGACAAGGAGAGCAGAGTCTTGGACCAATTGGGTAAAAAGGTATACATTTCAGCTACCCTAGCCATTAGAGCCTTCAACTTCCAATTCCACATGCTTAAATATCAACAGAACACGCTGGAATTATTAAAGCAGAAAATGTCCTACTTACCAGAGAGTACTACTACCAGAGAACTAGGAGATCTGATACACTCCAGCTCTCAAGTGGCAAAACATTCCCTGCATTGTGGATTTGATGCTCAAGAAACCTCTAGCAGGGTTGCTGTTTCTGGATCAGTCATTATGAGATATGTATGGTTAATAGAACAACCTTTTCCTGACCGCTTTAAATCAAAACTTCTGGACACTCCCTTGGACAGGGAACAGTTGTTTGGCTGTAAAACAGAGGAGGTGATTAAGAAAATGGAGGATAAGGCCAAGTCCATGCAGACAGTCAAAGACTTCCTACAGGTACAACCCCCCAGATTCAGTAGGAACTTTCCCACCAAACACTGGTGCTTTCCTGCCCAAGCCAAAGCTGTGCAAAGGAAAAGATGCAGAGAAAGGCTCTCCAGGCAGCAGCACCAAAGCCAGCAGCAACTTAGACAGTAGACCTCTACCACTCCTAGGCAAGGGAGTTCTAAGTCCACTCCCTACCCCAAGGACTCATAATGACTCCCTCTCTGTCCCCCCCGCCTCACAGGCTAGGAGCAAGGCTATACATATTCATAGACAAGTGGCAAACCATCACAGCAGATCGGTGGGTCCTAAACATCATCTCCCAAGGGTATATTTTCTCTTTCAAAGAGAACCCAAGTTTTTCAGGTTATCCAGACATACCTGCAAATCAGAGGACAGAGGCCCTCCACCAGATTCAAAAACTCTGTGCTCAAGGTGCAGTGGCATCAGTACCAGAGGAGCAAGCGGGAAAAGGGTTTATTCAAGGTTGTTCCTAGTACGAAGAAAGGAGGGCACCTGGCGTCCTATTCTGGACCTATCCACATTAAGCATGTCCCTTCTAGTGCCAAAATTCAAAATGCTAACACTTCAGAAACTCTTGCCTATGCTGATGCCAAATGCTTGGCTAGTGACCCTGGATCTAAAAGATGCCTACCTCCATATCCCTATAAGGGAGTCCTGCAGGAGTTTCCTACACTTCAGAGCAGGCTCAGAGCACTTTCTATTCTCTGCTCTGCCCTTTGGCTTATCTACTGCTCCCAGAGTCTTCACCAAATGCCTGGCTCCTGTCATTGCCTTTTGCAGAAGAATATATAGAGTTACCCCTATCTGGACAACTGTCTCATTCAGCTGGACAACAGGGAAAAACTCCTGCAGGATCTCAGTTTTGTCCAAACCCTTCTAAACTCTCTGGGATTTACCCTCAACAAGGAAAAATCCCAATTCCAGCCCTCAAGCTGGATAACCTGATTGGGAGCTCTCCTGGACACATCCACACAAAGAGCCTTCCCCTCTCCAGAAAAACAGAGCTTTCTCCCCCTCTACTTTTCCCAGTTAGCTCACAGGACACACCTCACAGCAAGGAAGTTCCTGCAAGCACTAGTGTACATGTCATCCTGCATCCTGTTGGTGCCCTTGGCCAGGCTTCACATGTGGAAACTGCAGTGATACCTAAGAAACCTGTGGTGCCAACTCTCTGTCACTGGAACAACAGCTGCCTCTGATTCCCTGCTTAAGGAAGGAACTTCTATGGTGGGCAGAAGTTTGTACCCTCCACAGCGGTCTACTATTATCACCGTTCCCCAAGACCAGACCATCACCACAGATGCCTCAGACACGGCCTGGGGGGCTCACTTAAGAGACATGTACACTCAGGGCACCTGGGATCAGAGGGATCTAGCCCTCCACATCAACCTGAAGGAAATGATGGCAGTGCACAGGGCTATTAACAGCTTTCAAGGCCCACTTCAGACCAGGAGTGCTCTTGGTCAAAACAGACAACACCGTGGCCATGTGGTACATCAGCAAGCAGGGGGGAAAGCACTCCTACCCCCTTTGTTGTCTCGTCATGCTAATCTGGCAGACAGCCTCAGTAATGGGACTACATCTGATAGCCCAGTACATGCCAGGGGAGCACAACACCCTAGCAGACCACCTCAGCAGAAGTGTCCTGAACCCCCCACGAATGGCAGCTACACAAGGAAACCTTCCTCAGCATCATACGCCTCTGGGGGACTGCGGAGGTAGACCTCTTTGCATCCATAGAAAACAGACAGTTGACCAGGTTCTGCACCAGGGAGTTCTACCCACTAGCTTGGAAGGTGGATGCTCTCTCCTTTCACTGGGGCAAGCTGTTTGCACCTTGTTTGTGTACACCTTCCCTCCCTTGCCCATGATTCCCAGGGTACTTCTAAAGGTTAGGGAGGAAGTGCCAAGGGCTATCCTCATTATCCCGAACTGGCCCAGGCAACACTGATGCCCCTTGATGTTCATCGTGCATACACCTGCAGTCAAATGGATGTCACACTGCATCCTTTTCTTTCCTTCCATGGGAAAATACCTCCCAAACTTGTCCGAAGCCATTCCACTAGGGCAGCATCAACTTCCACTGCCTTTCCTTGAGGTATCCCTACCAAGGATATTCTAGAAGCTGCCACCTGGACATCTGTTCACACCTTCACAAAACACTACAAACTGCCTCTTTACTCCAAATCCTGGGAAGGCTTTGCTTCAGCAGTCCTGCAGGACATTGTGGCTTCCACTTAGACCAGTGCAAGCCTATTCTCCAACTCCTTCCCTGCCTTCCACCCACCCTACTTTTCAGCTTTGGGAATCTTCCCACAAGTGATGACTGCAGCACTGAAACATGAAGAACATAGTATAGTTGTGTACACTTACCATAAATGTAGATGTTCAAGTGTGTTCTCTGTTGCAGTCCTGTTTCCCTCCCTCCTTCCCCCTTCTATTTCCATTATACCTAATTATACCTAATGACCTACCCCAGGCTGGCCTTCGTCAGGCCTTCTGGGCAGGGCTGCTATAGGTTGGGGGCAAGAAAAACTGATTGGCTGCCTCCCTTTATAGCCCTGATGACCTGCCGTCAGTCTCAGGCGACATGCAGCCGACGCAAGAGGGATTTACTCTGGTATTCAGGCTGGCTGAGGGCTACCCAGCAGGGATAACCTCACAAGTGATGACTGCAACAGTGAATACACTCGAACATGTACATTTATGGTAAGTGTACACAACTGTACTTTCTATGTTTTTTGTATACTTACATTTTTTTTCACTCTTATGTTTTGTAGTGTAACATGATACATTGTGATTTAAAATATATGTACTTGATTTTTCAAAGATTGTGGAGTTTTTCTTCCCCGGCCTCACCTGAAAATGGTCATTTTCTGGCCCAGTCGGACTTTCCTGGTAAACAGATGTTCAGTAAATAGTAACTAAATTGTGTGCCACTTACTTGCTGTCATGTTTTGAAAAAGTGTACTTGTAAATTTCTTTGAAAACAGAATGGGCATTCTGGTGAATCAGTGAATGTATTGAGCAATTCTTATCAATAGATCCATAGCAGAACAGCAAGTCCCTCCCTTTTGGAAAACCTCTTACGTAATACCCCTACAGAAAGGTGGCTCATCAACAGATCTTTCCAACAACCACCCAATCGCAATATTATCACCACTGTCTAAAATACTGGAGAGGGTCATTCACATGCAAGTTACTAATTACTTATATACTAACAAACTTCTAATCAACACTCAGCATGGCTTTCAATCATACCATAGTACATCAACCACTCTAATGTTATTTACGAGTACTGTCAAGTATCACAGGAGCAACAGTAATTCTGTATCCTCTATCTTCCTGGCCCTATCAAAATCCTTTGATATGCTTTTTCAAAGTAAGCTATTAAACATTCTGTCCAAACTAAATTTCTGTCAATCTACCCTTGCCTGGTTTCAGGATTACCTTACTGGACGCCAGCAAACAGTTCCTTGGCAACAGATTTTATCACCCATTCTACCAGTGACTGTAGGTGTCCCTCAAGGCTCAGTCTTAGGCCCACTACTATTTTCAATATTTACAAGTAACCTCCACACCTCAACCCCACAAGCCTCCCTCATTCAGTATGCATATGATTTGACAGTGGTTATGTGCTGCTTCCTCTATTCAAGAACTTCAAAACCTAACACAACAATCCTTTCTAGCAGTTGAGATCTGGCTTACAAACTCTCAATTTTAAACCCCCCAAAAAACAAACTTATTTTCCAACCCGCTAAATCATACGCACCCACTAACACTTTCAGCATTGTATCACTAAATAATACCATCATCTCCCCATCACCACACACAAGTTTTAGGAGTCAAAATTGATTGCAACTTAAAATTTGATCTTCATATTTTCCAAACAATAAACAAAAAAGTACACAACTTGGAACATTGTTTAGGAACAAACACTACTTAACTAAAAATACTAAAACTACCATTGCCCCAACTCATTTAATCTCAAAACTGCTATACGCAGCTCCAATACTCACAAATCTAAAAAAATCTGAGTTAGCAAATCTTGAATCTTGTTATAACACAATTGCCAGATATACTGCAAATCTACCAGCTAGAGCTCATCATTGTATTGCACTCAAGCAATTGAACTGGCTAGAGCTCCCCCATCTCCTTCCAGTTAACCCTGACCCATAAAATAGCCTGTGAACCTGAGAAAACACCTGCCCTACAAGTATTTCTTCAACCATATGCCACTAACAGAACCCTATGGTCCACTAACAAACATTACATCAAAGTCAATATAACCAAAAACTAAGCTGGAGATTCCCTCTTCTCAAATTATATAGGTAAAATCTGGAATGCACTACCAGAAAACATTACAGTGGTTACATCATTAACCCAGTTTAAAACAGTACTAAAAATCCACTTATTCAGTAAATGGCTGTGTCCTTGCTCTGCACCAGACTAACCTTCCCTCTGATTATGCTACTACTTTGTTTCACTTACTGACAAATCCATCCCCTCTGTCTAGTCTGTTGAATATGTGTGTCTGCAAACTAACACTCTGTATTACTATAACATTGTACAGCTGATGGCATATTAAGACCTGTGGTATTCTTTAACTAGTCTGTATGTATAACTAGTTATCCAAACTGTATCTAGATAGTATTTTAACTTCTGTGCCCTGTATATTCTACTTATATATTGTATTTCTGTATGTTTCAATGTGGAGTTTTTCTCCCCAGGCCTCCGCTGAAAAAAGACATGTGTCCAGTCAGACTTTCCCATTAAACAAATGTAAAATAAAATAAATTAGACTCTTGCTTGTACCTAATGTCACTTAAGTACTTGTGTAAGCAAAACTTAAGTTTTTCTCATCTTTTATATTGAACTTAAGATAACATTATGTCATATTGTGTGTTAAAGATTATTATAGACCCAGGCTATGTTTTACCAAGTTTATAACACATTATCTTCTAGTCTTAAAATCGAAAGCATGAAAATGTGTCGGCTGATGGTATCATGTGACTCTTTAGTACTTTAAAAAATGGCTGAATTCTTAGCTAACATGTTATACAAATGAAGACATTGTACATGTTAAAGCTAGTCTGTTTGTAGCCAGTTTTCCAAAATAAATTCAGGATTTTCACATAGTGATTGCGCTACTGAAATTTGTTGCTGAGCTAGACCAGCTGACCATTTTAAGCTATGAAACTGGCCTGAGACATTAAAAGTTAAAGCATATTATATTAGGTGTGCAAATATTTTACAGAAGTATAAACAGCTCATCAAACTTAAGAAACTTCATTGCATATTGAATAATTCATAGCTTTAGTAGAGGTTAGTGAAAAACAGCAGAACAATTCATTAGCTAAACGGTGAGTAGTACATTTCAGTGGCTTGACTACACTTTGCCAGGATATTTCTGGTTGAGTGGCTTTAGTGCATTTTTGCAGATAACTGAAACTGTAGATGTTCTTCATAGTCAGCGTTGCAGTACTAATTCTTGAGTTTTTCTGCCATGCAGAATCCCATGACTTTCCCGATTTCCAAAATCTTTACATCATCTCTAGCCAACGGACATCAGAAGACCGATGTGTGAACATCAGGGTGTAAGAAAGGTGACCACTGGTGCTATCTTCAGTTCTTTCTTGATGTGCAGTCTAATGTCCTTCGTATGTGTTCAGTAATCTCGCAGTGTGTTGGTCCGCTCATGCTTCCACAGTAGTCTGTTGGTCCGCTCATGCTTCCACAGTACCTTCTCATTCTTCCAATCAGATAAGTACCCCATTGGGGAATGTCTCTACTAAATGTAAAGTTCAAAAAACGTAACAGTTGCTTGAAGTTTGTTTGTCTTTCGGCTTTTTCCTGGTAAGGGGTCGCCACGGAGGAACTCTGGTCTGCTAATGATTGGCAGTAGATTTTTTACGAAACGCCGAGGTGCCAGTTTGACGCCCAACTTTCAACAAAGGCACGCCCATTTACGCAGGCATGTCTTTTGAACGCTATCCAACCACGGGGAGGACATGCAGACTCCACACAGAAGGCACTCCCAAGCCAAGCTGAGAATCGAACGGGAGAACCTCTTGCTGTGAGGTAACAACGCTACTGCCGTACCACATGGGAAGCAAATCCCTCATAAAGATTTTCACTTGTTTTTGTGTGTTCTGCTTGGAGTCACAGCACAACATCTGTTATTGTCCTGTCTGTGCAAAATTCTGTGTGAAAACTCTCAAACGTAGGGCCAAGGTGCTTGTCACCCATATGGAGTACTCCTCTTCAGCTTCCTTAGTGGTATTGCAGTCCACTACTATAGTAGGGCTCCCCAGACTCTGGCATCCACTAGAGTCATTCTAAAAAAAACAGAAAGACAAAGAGACACAGGAACCCTGATGTTACCAAAAAAGCTGCAACTGTAGGTCTTAAGTTGACTGACAAACTAGGTGAGGTGCCTTTGCAGCCCCCTGGACTGGTGTCTCCTAGGCCCAACCCCTCCAGTCTACCTACAAATACCACAACAGCAGACATGTCAGTCGTGTCTCAGGTTGCTCTGCTGGCCTCAGCTTCTGACGTCCACACCATGGCTCTCAAGGGGGAGACTCCTGGTCTTTCCCAACTATAGAAGCTACAACTGAAGTTGTGGTCAGATGACTGCATTCTGCACTCACCCCTTTAAAATGGACACTCAAACCAAAGCTACTCACTTTCTTAGCTTTGCCACCACCTCTTACCAGTTCTTCTCAGACTGAAGCCCAATACATCCTTAATGTAGCACAGGACTTTAGACCTTCATGAAATCTAGATCCCTGTCATTCTTCCACCTCCGAGGCCCCCTATCTAAAAGGAGCAGGGAAGGAGCTTTTCAGGAAGAGGATTCCTCTAGCTCAGGGGATGAGGAGGAATTGTCTTACTGTGGCCATTTACCACCTCAGATTTAACCCAGACTCTGACTCAGATGACATGCTCTCTTCTACCTTCCCCTGTGAGGACCTTTCCTTGGGGATACCCTACACAGAATGGAGGCAGCTTTCAGTTTGGAAAGTAAGCAGTTCTTCGAGGCCCAGACCCACTACAGGAAACTGCTAAGTTTACCTTCAACCAGACCACTGGCTGTTCCTCCAGTGCATGTTGTATTGGATGATGTCTTTGAAGATATAGCTCCATACCCTTAACTTGCTACCCTCTGCTGTGAGGAAACTAGACTGGTTTTGCAGAGTGCTTGAATCTCACAAGCAGCTCTCCAAAAATCCAAAGGCTGATCCATATGTTGTCTTCACTGAATCCACAAAAGGTGTACCTAAAGGACCAGCAAGACATCTCCTGCCTTATGTCAGGGGAAGTAGATTGATAGACATGTTTGGGAAGAAAACCTGTACCTCTACCACCTTGGAAATTCTAGCATTGAAATATCATTTCCATATGCTAAAGCACCTTGAATCTCTTCAAGACAAAATGCTAGCTAAGGTATACTGTATTGTGGAGAGAACCTTGTCCAAGGAAATCCAGGAGATAACCTCCAGATACTCTCTAAAACATGGCTATGATGCCTTAGAATATTCTTGCAAACCAGCTGCCACAGGTTCTGTCATCTGCAGGCATGCATGTCCTAGGTCCCAGCCCCTGTCAGAGCAGATAAAGGCTGAACTGCTAGATGCCACTGGACAAGGAATTCCTTTTTGATCCTTCAGCTGAGCACGTTTTTTTGAGAAATTGGGCAAATAAGGAAAGCAAATTAAAACTGTGAAAGAATTTTATCTGTCTCTGACCATGAGGTACAGTGGGAGTTACCCTTCAAAACATTGGCATTTTCCACCTAGAAAAGACAAAGGGAGGCCTCCTTGTGGTAGAAGACCAAGACAATCTAGGAGATGGTAAACAGAATAATCACAAAGGGCAGGGAGCTCCAAAGACCCCAACCAGCATAGAGAGCATCTGTGACTATGTTCTACGTCACCCTCACTCCCTTACCCCCCCCTGTCTCATACAGACATCTAGCAGTAGGACTGTCCTTCTTTCTAAACCAGGAGAAATCCATCCCCAGGGACCAATGGGTCCTCACCATCATAGAGAAAGGGTGCTATATTCAGTTTAGAGAACTACCACCATTCGTGGGCATTCCAAAAATCACCAAGAGAGCAAGAAAGCCTCTTACCACCTTGGGGATTTACTTCACCAAGGATCCTTCCAGCCTGTTCCTTTAGGACAAGAAGGAAAAGGCTACTACTTAAGGATAGTTCTAGTCCCAAGAAAAGGCAACACTTGGAGGCCCATCTTGGACCTCTCAAAGCTAAAGAAGTTCCTCAACATCTCAAAATCAAATTGCTTGCATTGCAGAAGTGACTACCCATGATCTTCCAAAATGCCTCCGTGGTCACCATAGACCTAAAATATGCTTAATTCCATTTCCCCATAGTAGGCAGTCACAAAGTGCATACAATTTGTAGCAATAAGCTCACACTTCCAGTTCTGTGCTTTCCTATTTGGGCTTTCTACTGCCTCTATATTTTGTCACAAAATGCCTACCTCCGCTGATAGCACATCACAGAATTCTAGGGGTTCATATTTACCCCTACTTAGAGAACTGTCTCAAGATCCACTTCAGACACCCAAGACACCTTACAGATCATAGTAGACTGTTTTCAGAAGGTAGGATTCACCTTAAATTCTCAAAAATCCCAAACTCTTCCTTAAACAAGGATACTCTTTCTGGGAGCCCTGATAGACTCAGTTCAGCAGAAAGCCTTCCTTCCTCAAGACTAGATAGCTTTCTTGACAGGCTGTTTGACCAGTCTGTTTCCAAAGCATCTCATCACTGCAGGAAAATTCCTGAGGATACTGGATTACATGGCATCATGCATTCTCATGATCCCATTTGCAAAGATGCACATGAAGAAACTTCAGTGATTTCTGAAAAGCATTTGGGACAACACTCCCAACCCCTGAAAACCCTCCTGCTCCTTCCTTCCATGTCTGAAAAAGGAACTATGGTAGAAGAACACCATACAAAAGAACCCAGGGATAAGTTTTACTTTGCCAGAAGCAGACAAGGCCATTACCACAAACTGTCCACTTAGGTCTCCTGAATGTACAGGGCATTTGATCCCCACAGCAGAGGAAGCTGTGTATAAATCAAAAGGAGTTACTAGAAGTCTACCTGGGCATAAAAGCCTTTCAACTAAAATTAAACATAGGGACACTGCAAATCTGGACAAACAACACCACATTTATGTGGTACATAAACTAACAAGGAAGAACTTTGTCTTACCCTGTGTTCAGCCTTGCCAGAAAAATTTGGATATTGGCTCAGGAGATGGGGTTGACCCTCATAACCTTTTGTATTCAAGGCCAGAGCAATACCCGAGCAGATTCTCTAAGCAGGTACCTTCTAGACCCCACTAAATGGATGTTGAAAAGAGAGGATGTTCTTCGTGTTTCACTGTTGCAGTCATTACATTTGGGTTATCTGCTTGCAGTAACCCTCAGTCGGCCTGATTAACAAAGTCTTGGGTCCTGTGTCGGTTGCTGTCCCTTCTTCCATGATGTAAGGTCGTCAGGGGTATAAAGCATGCAGCTGACGCCATTACACCAGTCTTTCTTGCCGTGCGGTGCCCGAAGCAGAAGCAGTTCGCAAGTGCCGGTCGGCCGACTCCTGAAATTTTTGTTTTCGAGTTTCAGAACTGAAGTCTTCAACTAAAGCTAAGTACCCAGTTGGGGAAACTTTTTCTTGCTCCTTGCCGATGTCAGTAAAAGTTAATAATTGCATTACTTGTGGAAAGCAAATATCTCAGAAAGATTTTCATTCGTACTGTATTCCTTGTCTAGGCCTTGAACACAACGTACCTTGCTGTTGGTTTTGTGCTTTATTTAATCAGCGCACTATCCACCGTCAGTATGGTTTCACCTCTAAATATTTTGGTTCTTAGTTTAATTATCCTGAAATGTCATCAGTTAGCCATCCGACTACTGGGATTCTGAAAAAATGCAAAGATAAAGACAGAGACAGGCCGCCGAGGTCCAAAGCTGCCGACGACACTTCTCCTAAACCAGTCGCCAGTTTGCTGGTACTCAATGAGGTGCTTTCGCAGCCCCTGATACCCACTACTTCTGACTCACAGACCTCTACTCCATTCGGAGTCCGGTATGCCGCAAGAGGCTTCATCTGTGGAACCTGTGGATGTCTCTACCTTTGATGGGTCCAGAGCCGCTGTGCAGGCACCGACTTCTGAGGGTGTATACAGGCCTATGGACTTGCATATTAAACCGACACCTCCTTCTTCATTTAGGCCAAAATCTCAAACTGTGCCTAAGAAACTGATGCCCAGGCCGCATGCTCAGGCGTCTATGCCTAAAAAACAAATGATAAGAATGGCTGAAGATCTTATAACTCTAATCAGGGGAAGTCAACCTCCCCCTTCTCAGAGACCTAGGACTGAAGTTGTTTATGAATCTTCTGACCAGGATTCTGATTTTTCTGATTCTTCTGATGATCTGGATTTATCTACTTAGGAGGATTCTGATGCAGAGGACTCTATTCCCTCTGCTTCCCCTCCAGAGGATTTTTTTTGGTAAGACCTTACTTACTCTAAGGGAGCATTTCCACTGGGAAAGCCAGGATTTTTCTGATTCAAAAAAGAGGCTTGGGGATTTCTTACTCCTGCCTCAGTATAGGCCTTTAGCTATACCTCCTGTACTAGACATTGTTGATGATGCCTTTTCAGAATCTAGTTTGGCCCCTGATCCTTTGCCTCCTGCTCCCAGTAAACCTGACAGATATTACAGGGTTCCTGATTCACACAAGTTCCTTTTTAAAAATCCTTTTGCGGATCCAGAGACTGTTTCACAGAGATTCAGGGGCATTAAGGCTTCTACTGCTAAAAATCCTACCCCCTCTGATGGAGACTCCAGGGCGCTGGATAGATGGGGTAAGAAGGTTTACACTTCTGCAACCGCCAGTTTCATATGTGAAAGTATCAACAACATGTTATTGGATTGCTTAAACAGAAAATGATGTTGATTCCTGACTGTGTTGAAAATGATGTTGATTCCTGATTGTGTTGAAAATAAAGAATTACAGGATTTAATGCATTCTGCTGAACAGGTTGGAAAACATACTTTGCAATGTGGATTTGATACATTATAGGCCTTTTGCAGGGCTGCTGATGTTCATTGTGTTTCACTGTTGCATTCATTACGCTTGGGTTATCCTGCTGGCAGGCTACCTGCAGTCGGCCTGAATTCCAAAGTCCTGGTCCGGCGTCTGTTGCTGTCGCCTCTTCCCTGAAGTCAGTGCCCTAGGGGTATAAAAGATGCAGCCGACGCCATTTTCTTCAGTCTTTCTTGCCACGCGGTGCCCGAAGCAAAAGCAGTTCGCAAGTGCCGGTCGGCCGACTCCTGAGATTTTCGAAATTGAATTTCAGAGCCGAAGTCTTCAATAAAGCTAAGTACTCCGTTGGGGAAACTTTTTTCTTGCTCCAGACCGATGTCAGAAAAAGTTAACAATTGTATTTCTTGTGGGAAGCAAATACCTCATAAGGATTTTCATTCTTACTGTATTTCTTGCCTAGGCCTAGACCATGACTTTTCTAGTTCTCGGTTTTGTGCTAGATTTAACCAACGCATGATTAAACGTTGGTACTATTTTGCTTTTCATTATTTTGGCAGAAGATTTAACTATATAATGCTGTCGGAACATCCGACAACCGGAATTCATAAAAACCGCAAAGATAAAGACAAGGACAAGCATCCGAGGTCCAAAACCGACAATGAAGTCTCTTCTAGGTGAGTCGCCGGTTCGCCGGTGCTCAGTGAGGTGCTTTCGCAGCCCCTGACACCTGCTACCTCAGAGCCACAGGCCGCCTCCGACTCCCACGTGGAGACAACTAGGCCTCTGGATACTCAAGGTATTGGCCCTTCGAAAATTAATTCCTCAGATGGGTCCGGAGCCGCTGAGCAGGCATTGGCTTCTGAGGGTGTCTTCAGACCTACACAACTTTATATAAAGCCAACTTCAGCATCCAAGACAAAGTCTAAAACAGTTTTAAAGACAAGGAAACAAGTACAGCGTTCTCCAAGACAGATCTCTATGCCTAAGAAACAGATGCTCAAAATAGCTGGAGACCTAATTACTTTGATCAGTGGTTCCTATCCCCCTCCTGATAAGAGGCCTAGGCAAGACACTGAATATAATTTCTCTGATCAGGTTTCCATTTCCTCTGATTCCTCTTCAGAACAGGGATATTCTATTCCTCCCTGTGAGGATTCTGATGTTGAAGATTCTATTCCTTCAGCTTCTCCTCCTGAGGACTACTCATTTGGGGAAACCCTGCATACCATGAAGGAGCATTTCCACTGGGAGAGCCAAGATTATTCCTATTCTAAGAAAAGGCTTAGAGACTTTCTTTTACTTCCTCAGCACTGAACTCTTGCAATTCCCCCTGATGTCCTTCATGGATGCATCTGCAGTCATAACAAATGGGTTGTCCTGTCGTCAGGCAGCCCTTCGGTCGGCCGGATTCCAAAGTCTGGGTCCGGCTTCGGCTGATGTCGCACTTCACCCGACGTCATCTCTGCTGGTCTTCGGGTATAAAGGCATCAGCCGACGCCATTTTCCTCAGTCTTTCTTGCCGCGTGGCGCCCGAAGCAGAAGCTGTTCGCAAGTGCCGGTCGGTCAGATCCAGAGATTACTACTACCGAATACTACTTCGAAGACTTCTAAAAAGCTAAGTACCCCGTTGGGGACTCTTTCTTGCCTCAGCCGATGTCAGAAAAAGTCAATAACTGTTTAACTTGTGGAAAACAAATACCTCATAAAGATTTCCACTCTTACTGTCTGCCTTGCTTAGGCCCAGACCACGACGTAGCAGCCTGTTCGGCCTGTGCTTCCTTCAACCGACGAACGCTTAGGCGTCGGTCGGAGTTTGCTGAACAGTTTTTCGGCTCAGATTTTGCGTACATTATGCCGTCGGATCCTCCGACTACCCAAATTGTTAAAAAACGCGAAGAAAAAGACTGACACTCGCGGTCCGCGGTTTCGGCCGAAACCACGGTTAAGCAAGCCGCGAGTGTCTCGGTTTCGGCTGAAACCGAGAAAACCGGTCAATCTTCAGCCGAATCCATGACTACTACTGAGGCTCCTGCTACCTTAGTTGAATCGGCCTCAGAAATTTTGCCTACAACTGTGGTTCCTAGTGATTTGTCAGACACCATCCCTTTGGATGTCTCTACCCCAGCACATGGTGCTGCTAGGCCTCCTGCAGCCATGTCTATTAAGGCCTTTGCCAGGGCTAAAGCAGCCAAATCTGCTAAATCAGTGCCTGTTAAGCCCCCTTCACACAGGCCCACTTCAAGTTCACAAATGCTTACTCTGGCAGAAGATTTAATATCCTTAATTAGGGGATCCCAATCTCACCCAGACAGGGCCTCTCAGCCCCCAGAAAAGAGACCTAGAGCAGAGCCCCCTGAGCCAGTGTCCTCTGATGATTCTGCGGATGACTCAGACATTACAGACCAGCCAGAGGCCCCTTTTTCTACTTATGAAGATTCCGATGCTGAAGAATCCATTCCAGCTGCCTCTCCACCAGAGTATTTTTCCTTTGGGGAAACCTTACATGCCATGAGAGAACAATTCCAATGGCAGGGACAAGATTTCTCAGATTCAAGAAAAAGGCTTAGGACTTTTCTGCACTTACCACAACATAGGCCCTTAGCTATACCTCCTGTACTGCCTGTTGTGGATGATGCATTTAATGATGTTTGCACTGCTCCTGATTCTTTACCTCCAGCCCCTGCCAAACCAGATAGATTTTACAGGGTGCCAGACACTCATCACCACCTATACAAGGCCCCACTTGCAGATCGAAACTATATCCCAGGGGCCTAAGGCAGTAGCCTCGACCACAGCAAAAACCCTATTCCTTCTGAAAGGGAATCCAGGTCCTTAGAGATGGGGAAAAAGTTTACACCTCTGCTACTCTCTCAGCTAGAGCTTTAAACTGTCAGTTTCATATGATCCAATACCAAGAGTTTATGCTTGATCAGTTAACTAAAAACTGTCCTCTGATGAATCCTTAGATAAGAAATATGTATTAGAAATGGTGAATAACATCCAACAGGTTAGTAACCATTCCTTAAAATGTGGCTATGATGCACTGGAGGCTTCATTTAGATCAGCCATGACTGGCACAGTGATAAGAAGGCATGCATGGTTGAAAGAACAGGTCTTACGGATCATGTTAAAGCAAAGCTGTTAGATGCTCCTATGGATAAGGCCAGTCTATTTGGTACACCTGCCCAGCAAGTAATGAAGAAAATGGAAGAAAAGGCAAAATCTGTACAAACAGTTAAAGATTTCTTACAGGTTCAGCCCCAAGGTTTAGCAGGAACTGGCCTGCCAAAAATTGGTCCTTTCCAGACTCCACAAAATCCCATAGGGGGAGGAATAGACGCTCTAGAGGCAGAAATCAATCCAGAGGAGGTGCCTACAGAGGACGACAGTGGCAAGGCAATAACCGAGGCACAGACACAACCACTGCCACTGCAACAGGACAATCACAGTGACTTGGCTCTGACACCGCCTACCAGGGAGCAAATAGCAGCACCTTTAGGCGGAAAGTTAGCCTTATTTTCGAAAAATTGGCACTATATCACAAAAGACAAGTGCATTTTGCAAACCATAGACCAAGGCTACCGGTTCCACTTCCACACCTTACCAGTAAAAAGAGGAATGCCAAACCTACCTCCAAAACATAAAATAGAAGCTCTACAGCAGATAGCGAAATTAACAAAGATGAGAGCTGTGGAAAGAGTACCAATAACAGAACAGGGCAAAGGATTCTACTCCAGACTCTTCCTAGTACCAAGAAAAGAGAAAAGTTGGAGACCTATTCTCGACCTGTCCGTGTTAAACACATACATCATTGTCCCAAAATTCAAAATGCTGACCCTACAGCAACTTCTTCCCATGCTGGGCAAGGAGTGTTGGCTGGTAACTCTAGATCTCAAGGAGGCATACCTGCACGTCCCCATTCGACCAAATTGCAGAAGATACCTCAGATTTCTTGCAGGATCAGAGCATTATCAATTCTCAGCATTGCCCTTTGGCTTATCTACTGCGCCCAGAGTATTCACAAAATGCCTGGCATCAGTAATCGCTCACTGCAGACTACAGGGAATCCAAATTTATCCATACCTGGACAACTGCCTGTTACAAGCGGACAACAAAAGCAAGCTGACAACAGATTTACAAAGGGTCATTTACTTGCTACAAGCCCTGGGATACACAGTCAATTTACAAAAGTCAAGGCTGATACCATCCCAAACAAGAACATTCTTGGGCGCGGAATTGGACACAGTAAAACAGATGGCATTCCTAACTGCAGAAAAACAAAAAGAACTTCCTCTTTACTTCTTGGCATTAACAAAGCAGAACAAACTAACAGCAAGAAAAGTTCTGCAGGCCTTGGGCTTTATGGCATCATGCATAATCTTGGTCCCACATGCCAGACTGCATATGAGAAAGCTACAGTGGTACCTAAAGAATTTATGGTCTCAGCACAGGCACAGCTTAGAAACAGAAATCCCACTAATCCCATGCCTAAAACGGGAGTTCCTATGGTGGGCTCAAGCATGCCAGTCAAACCCAGGCTTACCCTTCCACAACTTTCGAGCAAGCCAAACCATCACAACGGACGCCTCAGACCTAGGATGGGGGCGCACATGCTGGACAAATGCATACAAGCATTGTGGACTCAAGACCAGCTGCACCTGCACATAAACCAAAAGAAATGCTGGCAGTAAAACTGGCAATCCAAAAATTCAGACCATTCCTCAAAGAAGGCCATTTGATGATAAGGACAGACAACACCACAGTCATGTGGTACATCAACAAACAGGGAGGCACTCATTCATACCCCGTATGCAGAATGACTTTGGAACTTTGGAATCTGGCTCTCAGCTACAACATGCAGTTACAGGCAATATTTGTGCGGGAAAGAGAACACCCTAGCAGACATGTTAAGCAGAACCACCTCGGATGCTCACGAATGGATGCTACACCGGACATCTTCAAGGCCATCACAAAGAAATGGGGAATGCCACAAATAGATCTATTCGCATCCCCACTCAATCACCAGCTCAAAAATTCTGCACAAGGACATTCCACCCACTTGCATGGAAGGTGGACTCTCTATCCTTCAGCTGGAAAGGCCTGACAGCATATGCATTTCCACCTCTTCCCTTGATGCACAAGGTACTACTGAAAATCAAAGAGGAACGTCCAAAGATAATCCTGATAGCTCCGAATTGGCCAAGACAACACTGGTACCCATTGCTGAGGAGCATGTCTCGGGAGAGAATGTGGTCAATACCCCGATGCCTTTGATGTTAACTCAGAACAACTACAACATCATGCATCCAAACCTAAAAACCTTGCAACTGACTGCCTGGAACATCACATAGCAGCAACTAACCCAGACCTTTCCCAAAGGGTTAAAGACATTATCCTTAAAGCCCGCAGACCTTCAACAAGAAGGAACTATGCAGGAAAATGGAAAAGGTTTGTCATTTGGAGTACTGAAAGAGGAAAAGATGTGTCAAACATAGATATTGCTAACATTCTGGAGTACTTGGCAGAGCTTCTACATACAGGCCTGTCCTATTCCTCCATCAAGATACACGCATCGGCTGTTTCAGCAGAATACAGCTTCGATCCACCTGTCTTTTCGCATCCTCTACTCAGGCAGTTCCTCAGAGGGATCAAGAATGTAAAACCTCCTAGGAAACCACCATTACCAGCATGGGACTTGAACTTTGTGCTAGAAAAGTTGACACTCCCTCCGTTTGAACCAGCAGCAACAGCAGATCTGCAACACCTGTCATGGAAAACTGCTTTCCTGCTGGCAATTACCTCAGCAAGGAGGGTTTCGGAACTACAGGCCTTAATGGCAGTGCAACCCTTCCTAATCTTCCATCAAGATAGGGTGTCCATGAGAACTAATCCTACATTTATGCCTAAGGTGGTATCCAGAGTGTCTTTAAACCAGGCAATTCACCTACCTACCTTCTTTCCCAATCCACAGAACAGGGGGGAAAGACTGCTACAGACCTTGGATGTACATAGGCAGTTACGCTACTACCTGGACTGAACCAAAAGTAACAGAAAAACTGACCAGCTTTTAGTAGCCTATGCAACAGGAAGGGAAGGAAAAGCAATTTCCAAACAGACAATCTCCAAATGGATAGGAAATTGCATAAGATTCTGTTACTCCTACCATGGAAAACCAATTCCACAGAACATAAGACCTCATTCTACAAGGGCTACAGCCACTACCACAGCTTTCTTACGAGGAGTGGCAACCAAGGACATTATTGAGGCGGCTACTTGGACCTCCGTGCATACATTTGCCAAGCATTATAATTTACCTCTATACTCTAGATCCCGAGCAGGGTTTGCCACTGCTGTACTGCAAGGGATCCTAACTACACCATAATTTTTCTTCCTCCACCCCTAGTTTGGCTATGGTATTCTACCCATTTGTTATGACTGCAGATGCATCCATGAAGGACATAGTACAGTTTTGTACCTACCATAAATGTAGATGTCCGAACTGAATAGCATCTGCAGTCAGGATTACCCACCCTCCTTCCCCTCTGTGCTACTCCTAGGGTATTTACCCTCCTAATAGCTAGCTGGGGGGGAGTCTCTTATGGTGTATTTGTTTGTATATATGTACATACATGCTTATTTTTGTGTTTGCCTTCTACTTTTTTGGAAACATTGGCATTTATCCAAAATTTAACCTTCCAAGAGGGCAACTGGCATCTGGGGCAAGAAACACTGAGGAAAATGGCGTCGGCTGATGCCTTTATACCCGAAGACCAGCAGAGATGACGTCGGGTGAAGTGCGACATCAGCCGAAGCCGGACCCAGACTTTGGAATCCGGCCGACCGAAGGGCTGCCTGACGACAGGACAACCCATTTGTTATGACTGCAGATGCTATCCAGTTCGGACATCTACATTTATGGTAGGTACAAAACTGTACTTTCTAGACATAGTAGATGATGTATTTTCAGAGTCCGGCCTGTCTCCAGACTCTCTACTTCCTGCTCCTGTTAAGCCGGACAGATACTACAGGGTTCCGGACTCCCATAAATTCCTTTATAAAAACCCTGCTGCTGACCCAAAAACTATTTCACAGGGTCCCAAAGGGGTCAAGGCTGCTACTGCTAAAAACCCTGTCCTCTCGGATAGAGATTCTAGGGCTCTGGACAGCTGGGGGAAAAGTTTACACTTCTGCTACCTTGGCTGTAAGGGCTTTAAATTGTCAATTTCATATGCTGAAATATCAGCAATACTTAATGTCTTTGTAAAAACAAAAAATGTTGACAAATTCTGAATGTTCTGAGAACAAAGGTTTGCAGGATTTATTGCATGCAGCTGAACAAGTGGGAAAACATACTTTGCAATGTGGCTATGATTCACTGGAGGCCTCGTGCAGGGCCACTATTACATTTCTGTTATTAGAAGGCATGCATGATTAAAAACAGAATCTGCCTGATCATGTTAAAGCAAAATTATTGGATGCTCCATACAGCATGATACTTTGTTTGGTGTTAAGGCAGAAGAGGTGTTGAAGAAAATGGAGGATAAAGCTAAATCTATGCAGACAGTAAAGGATTTTTTACAGGTACAGCCACCCAGATTTAGCAGGAATTGGCCCTCTAAGAATTGGTCCTTTCCAGTGTCAGACAGACCACCAAGAGGCAGATTCAGATGCCCTAGAGGCAGGCAACAGCCCCAGGGCTCATACAGGCCCAAACAATGGGTTGCTTCTACCTCCAAAAGCGGATAAGACAAATCACAGCCTTATAGAAAACAGTCCCAATGACTTCCCTCTGCCAATGCCAAGCACTTATTTCCTGGCAGCACCCTTAGGGGAAAGCTAGCACTTTTTTCATAAAACTGGCACAAGATCACCCAAGACAAATGGGTCTTAAATATAGTCTCTCAGGGCTACAGGTTCCACTTTCACACCCTTCCAAAGGCAAAAGGTATGCCAGACCTGCCACACAATCAATGGGCAGAAGCACAAAACCAAGTTTCACCTCTCATGAACATGAGGGCTATTCAGCCAGTGCCACAACAAGAGCAGGGACAGGGATTTTACTCAAGACTTTTCTTAGTACCAAGAAAGGACAAAGCCTGGAGACCAATTCTGGACCTGTCTATTCTAAATGCTTTTCTGGACGTCCCAAAATTCAAAATGTTGACTCTACAGCAGCTCCTGCCCATGCTGGACAAGAAGGCCTGACTTCTAACTTTGGACTTCAAAGAGGCATACCTGCATGTCCCAATCAGACAATCTTGCAGAAGATACCTCAGATCATAGCTGGCACAATGCACTACCAATTCTCTGCACTGCCCATTGGCTTATCTGCTCCCAGGGTCTTCACAAAATGCCTGGCACCAGTAATTGCATTTTGCAGACAAAGAGGAATTCAAATATATCCCTACTTGGACGACTGCCTTATTCAAGCAGAGACCAAAGATATTCTACTACAGCATCTGGCGTTTGTAAAAAGATTACTAATTTGCCTAGGGTACACAGTAAACGGAAAGAAATCAAAACTAGTTCCCACTCAAGAGATAATATTCCTGGGTGCAAGCTTAAATACAACTGCTGAGATGGCTTATCTCACGCCGGACAAACAAAGGCAACTGACTTACTTCGAAAACATGGCAACAAAGACCCAGTTATCTGCAAGAAAAAATCTGCAGGCTCTGGGCTACATGGCATCCTGCATTCTACTAATTCCATATGCAAGACTGCATATGAGGAAAGTACAGTGGTATCTAAAAAGTGTTTGGACTCAACATTGTCACAGCCTGGAAACAGTAATTACTCTCATTCCCTGCCTGCAACAGGAGTTTATATGGTGGGCACAGGCCTGTCACCACAACAAGGGACAGCCGTTCACTTTACCCACTGCCAGGCAGACACTAACAACATATGCATCAGATTATGCTTGGGGGGCGCACATGGCAGGAAAATGTATTCAGGGCACGCGGCCCACAAGCCAAATGCATCTTCATATCAATCAAAAAGAGATCCTAGCTGTACAAAATGCCCTGACAGCCTTCAAGGACCTACTTCATCCAGGACAACTGCTGATAAAGACGGACAATACTACAGTCATGTGGTACATAAACAAGCAAGGGGGCACACATTCCTACCCCCTCTGCAGACAAGCCATGACTTTGTGGAACACAGCATTGACTTATCAAGTATACCTGCAAGCACAATTCCTGCAGTCCAGGTAACCCTCCCTCCATCCCCCTTTTTCCATTGCTGGGACTTACCTGTACCTCTCTATTTTAGACAACCTATGTGGTGTATTTGCTTGTAGATGAAGGTTATGTGCATGCTTTTTTATGATCATAATATTTTTAGCCTACCCTTTTGGGGGCACCTGACATCTGGGGCAAGAAAAACTGAAGAAAATGGCGTCGGCTGCATCTTTTATACCCCTAGGGCACTGACGTCAGGGAAGAGGTGACAGCAACCGACGCTGGACCAGGACTTTGGAATTCAGGCCGACTGCGGGTAGCCTGCCAGCAGGATAACCCAAGTGTAATGACTGCAACAGTGAATACACTCGAACATCTACATTTATGGTAGGTACACAACTGTACTTTACTGGGTCTGTGCTCAGAAGACATGCTTGGCTTAAGGAACAATCTTTGCCCGATCATGTTAAAGCTAAAGTTGGATGCTCCCATAAATCAGGGCCGCCTGTTTGGCAACAAGACTGAGGAAGTTCTTAAAAAGATGGAAGATAAAGCTAAATCTATGCAAACTGTTAAGGATTTCTTACAAGTTCAGCCTCCTAGATTTAGTAGGCACTGGCCCTCTAAAAATTGGTCCTTTCCAGCTCCTTCCAGGTCTTCTCAAGCCAAACCCAGACACAGCAGAAACCCCAGGTTTCAGTCCCAAGGGAGACACAAGACTAAGCAGTTGGGGGGGGGGGGTTCCGCACCCAAATCTGGGAGTAGTAAGACTCTCCCCTATGGAAAACTGTCTCAATGACTTGCTTTTAAAACTTCCAAGCACTTCTCAACTAAATGCTCCTTTAGGCGGAAAGATTGGTCTGCAGGCCAAAAAACTGGGAACTCATTACCCAGGACAAATAGGTTTTAAATATAGTGTCCCAAGGATACAGATTTCACTTCCACACTTTGCTAACACCAAGTGGGTTGCCAGATCTACCCCCAAATCAGTGGGCAGAGGCCCAAAATCAAGTACTCTCTCTCTCTTAAACATTGGGGCTATTCAGTTGGTACCAGAAGAGGAAAAGGGACAAAGGTTTCTATTCAAGACTTTTCCTGGTACCCAGAAAAGGCAATACATGGCGCCCTATCCTGGACCTTTCTACTCTAAACACCTTTCTGGTGATTCCAAAATTCAGAATGCTGTCTCTTCACCAGCTGCTTCCTATGCTAGGCAAAGTTGCATGGTTGGCAACACTAGACTTAGAAGCATACTTGCACATCCCTATCAGGGAATCTTGCAGAAGATACCTACGCTTCAAAGCAGGCTTACATGCACTATCAGTTCTCTGCACTGCCCTTTGGCTTATCTACTGTGCTCAGGGTATTCACAAAGTGCCTAGCTCCAGTCATTGCATTTTGCAGGCAAACAAATATTCAAATATACCCATACCTGGACAATTGTCTAATTCAGGCAGAAAGCCAGGACATTATTTTGAATCATCTGGCCTTTGTTCAAAGGGTACTGACTTGTCTGGGGTTTACCATACCATAAACGAAAAGAAATCACACCTGGTACCCTGTCAACAAATTGTATTCCTGGGAGCAAGCTTGAATACAACTTCCCAGATGGCTTTCCACACGCCAGAGAAATGGATTAATTTGGCAACCTACTTCAAACAAGTGGCCACAAAAACCCAGCTATCTGCAAGGCAAATACTGCAAGCCTTTGGGTTCATGGCCTCCTGCATTCTTCTAATTCCATATGCAAGACTGCATATGAGGAAACTACAATGGTATCAACATTCACAGGATCTAGGAGCAAGGATTCCTATCATACCTTGCCTACGCCTGGAGTTCCTTTGGTGGGCAGAGGCCTGCCACCAAAACAGGGGACTGCCATTCACATTACCCCCCTGCCGCCCAAATCTTAACAACAGATGCATCAGACTATGCATGGGTGGCTCAACTGGCAAGGAAGTGCATTCAGGGCAAATGGGGCCCAAGTCAGATGCACCTGCACATAAATCAAAAGGAAATGTTAGCTGTACGGAATGCTCTGACAGCCTTCAGGGACCATATTCTTCCAGGACAACTAATGGTAAAGATGGACAGCACCACTGTCATGTGGTACACAAGCAGGGGGGTACACATTCTTACCCCCTCTGCAGACTAGCCATGGCATTGTGGAACACAGCCTTGAGCTACCAAGTGAATCTACAAGCTCATTTCCTGCCAGGAAAACTAAATACACTGGCAGACGGACTAATCAGAAACCTCATGGACCCACACGAGTGGAAACTGGAACCAAGGATTTTCAACATGTTGACAAGCAAATGTGGGAGCCCAGATATATACCTGTTTGCCTCCCCCCAGAACCATAAACTTGACAAATTTTGCACAAGGATTCCCCACAAGCTAGCTTGGAAAGTGGATGCTCTGTCCTTCAGCTGGAAAAATCAGTTTATGCCTTTCCTCCTCTGCCTCTGCTCTCCAAGGTACTACTAAAGATCAAACAGGACAAGCCAAGGATGATTTTAATTGTACCAGACTGGCCTCACCAACACTGGTACCCACTATTGTGCAGTGTGTCACTCTTGGCTCCATGGCACCTGCCTCAGACTCCTTAACTGTTGTCTCAGCAGGAGAACCAGATTCTGCACCCTCAGCTGCAAACCCTGAACCTAGCAGCCTGGCTAATTATCTAATCTCTCCTTTACCTTCCCTCAGTAAATCAGTGATGGATATCATTTTAGAGGCAAGGAGGCCTAGTACTAGAAAATCATATGCTGCAAAATGGAAAAGATTCTGTGCTTGGAACCAGTCTCAAGGAATGAAAGCAGCAGTGCGCAATTTACCTCAGATTCTTCAATACTTGACTGAGATGCTTCATAAGGCCTTGTCCTTTTCCTCCATCAAAGTTCATGCCTCACCCATTTCAGCTCATTATAGCACAGAGCCTCTCCTCTTCCCAAAAATTGAAGGCCACCCACGAGAGCTCCAACTCCAGCCTGGGATCTTAACTTTGTCTTGGAGAAACTCACTCTTCCTCCTTTCGAGCCAGATGCTACTGCAGATTTAAAATTTCTTTCGTGGAAAACAGCTTTCCTTTTAGCAATCATTTCTGCAATAAGGGTATCTGAATTACAAGCCCTTATGGCAGTGGAACCTTTCATCATCTTTCATGTGGACAGGGTGTCCCTCAGAACCAATCCCTCCTTCATGCCCAAGATGGTATCCAGTGTGGCTCTTAATCAGTCCATTCATTTGCCTACCTTCTTTCCTAACCCACAGAACAAAGGGTAACGGATACTGCACTCTTTAGATGTGCACAGACAGCTTAGATTCTAATTGGACAGGACTAAACCTCAAAGGTAATCTGAACAACTGCTGGTGGCATTTGCTGCAGGGATAGAGGGGAAAGCTATTTCAAAACAAACCATTTCAAAATGGATAGGCCACTGCATTCATTTCTGCTGTAAGCACCATGGAAAACCTGTCCCACAGGGCATCAGACCCCATTCAACCAGGGCTGCATCTACCTCTACAGCCTTTCTCAGGGGCGTCCCTACTAGGGACATCCTAGAAGTTGCTACCTGGAGTTCTGTACATACTTTCACCAAGCATTATCATTTGCCAATTTTCTTTAATCCAGAGCTGGTTTTGCCACTGCAGTCTTGCAGGGCCTTATAGCTGGTCCTAATTCTATTTAAATTCCGCCTCCCAACCTTAGCTTTGGGAATCTAGCCAGGTGTAATGACTGCAACAGTGAAACACGAAGAACATAGTACAGTTGTGTACACTTACCATAAATGTAGATGTTCGAGCGTATTCACTGTTGCACTCCCGGTTACCCTCCCTCTAGCCCTCTTTCTTCTTTTGGCTACCTCAACTCTCACTTACTATGCTCAAAACACTTTTTGGTGTATTTGTTTTTTTGTTGGAGGTATATCTTTGCATTTATAGATTTAATTGCTTCCCATTGGGGTCACCTGACATCTGGGCAAGAAAAACTGATGTAATGACGTCGGCTGCATGTTTCATACCCCTGACGACCTGACGTCATGGAAGAAGGGACAGCAACCGATGCAGGACACAAGACTTTGTTAATCAGGCCGACTGAGGGCTACTACAAGCAGATAACCCAAATGTAATGACTGCAACAGTGAATACACTCGAAAATCTACATTTATGGTAAGTGTACACAACTGTAGTTTTCTTGGATCTGACTGTACAGTGGGGAATACCTCAATAGACCTGTTTACCTCTTTCCACAACAAGCAACTACAGAAGTTCTGCTAAAGAACACAACTGACAACAGACAGGAGCTTGGAAAATAGATGGATTCTCCTTCACATGGGGAAACGGGTTTCTGTAAGCATTCCTAAATAAAGAACACAAGCACAAAATGATGGAAGCAGGATAGGACCGAACAAAGCAGGATTGTGGACAGAAGACCAGGAGCTGCAATTAAATCAAGGGGACACTCATTTTAACCTGACTCTTTTTTTCATGTAAAATAAGCAGTAATACGTAAGGTGATTTTAAGGTATATAATTTCTCTGATTACCCTAGTGATACAAAATGTGCTGACTTGTTTGCTAAGGGTGTAACTTTTGTACTGTCAAAAAAAGCTGATATTCCTTATGTCTTAAAAGACTTGGAGTACATGAGAAAACTCAATTTTAGCATCATTTTTAATGAAATGTCCACAGCCATGAGAAGTCTTAGGATTTCAAGTACTTATAATCCCCGATTCATCCAACTCTTCAATTGTTTGAGAAATTATGTGAACTTGACATTCAAAATTCACTTGATTTGAGCAATAATAATAATAATATTAAAAATATAAGTAAAGGAACATCCAATAATATATCAGTTGTTGAAAACAGATTGATTTATGGGTCATGACACTGGATAAAGGGGGTGGAATAGTGGTTATCGGCAAAAGTGATTATATGCGTAGAATTAATTTGATGCTAATTGATGATACTTACAGTAAAGTGTCACTTACTGAAGTAAACACAGTTTATTGAAGAATAAGGGGAGATCTGAATGAATTAAATAGAACAACAGATGAATATTGATGAATGTAATTATTTAAATGGGGTTACCCCTACAGTTCCCATTTTGTTTGGAATTCTAAAATTTTGTAAAAGTATACCTAATCCTGCAGTGCACCTTGTAATTGATGCACGAAGTTCCATCACCCGTTCTATAGCTAAAGTTTTAGATGAGATGCTGAAGCATTTGGTTTTTCAAGAAACCCATGTATGGAGTCTTTTCGCATTTTTTGAAAATGATTAACAAGTTGGAATATAAGGAGAATTACACTTTTCTGACTATAGATGTAAAGGACCTTTACATTGTAAACCATCATTCTGTAGGACAAAAATGTTTACTGAATTTTTCTTTGATAATGAGCTTTCACAGGAAAGGATTAACCTGTATGGAAAGCCTAATGGATATTGTCCTAAAAATATATATTTTTTATGTTTGAGAGGCAGTACTATCTGCAATGGATAGCAATGTGTTCTCCCAGTTGGTCCCTTTTTGCTAATATTACAGTGATAGCTTGGGAAAATAAATTTCTTTTTAATTATAATTTAATGGATTCATTTAAACCTTAGATACCTGGATAACATCTTTATTGTATGGGATGACAGTAAAGAAGGGATATCAGCTTTCATAGACTATTAATTCTACTACTGATTTTTTATGACTTACTCATAAAGCTGATGATGATATAGCCTATTTAGATATATGGCTAAATAATAATTTTGTTAACAGGAGATTTATATCTTGTATCTTTGTAAACCTACTTACTCAAATGCTTTTCTGCATTTCACTAGTGCCCACCCTTTTACACAGAAAAAATCAGTTGTTAAAGGGCAGCTTGGATGGTTACACTTGATGAATTTTGGGATTAATATAAGCTCCTTAAATTGATATTTTCTGCTGGAAGGTATTCCGATCAATTTATTGAGAACCTTATGTATGAAGTGTGGACATTTTATTCCCATCTTACATTCCCAGCATAAAGAAGATATAATTATAACACATGAGCATACTCCAACTAGGAACAGTGGAAGTAATAATAGCAGATGGTATAAGAATAAGTTTACCAACACGGTTATCACTGTGTGTAGTGCTGACAGTTCATAAGATGGGTCTTTGAAAAGAACTGGTCAGTACTAAAGGATGACAAGCAGATTGTACATAAGTAAGTGAGAAACCAATTGTGGTTTATAAAAGAGGTAAAATAGGAGAAGTATTTTGGATGACGTTTCGTGACCAATTAATGTTAATAAGAAGTTAAATATGAGCAAATGTGGGAGATGCTCTTATTTTAAATTTGTATTTGAGGATCAGTAGTTTATTGTAAATTCACAGTTATTTAAAATCTCAGGAAATTTTAATTGTGACACCTTGGGGGTAGTTTATGTTGCCTTATGTCAGATGTGCCACAGATTTTACATTGGCAAAACCAAAAGGAATTTAAAATAGAGGGTGTGTGAACATCTCTATGATAAGAAAAAGAAGGAAACTAACACACTTTCAAAGCATATCCAAGAATTTCCAGGTCAACATTTTAAGTTTAGTATTTTGGAGAAAGTGACCCCTGCTGTGAGAGGGGGACCATTGTCTCTATTATTAGAGAGAAATGAGCTTTACTGGCAACTTTGGTTTAATGCTGGGATTTTGCCAGGATTAAACAATCAAATTTCGATTGCTTGTTTACTAAAATTAAAGGCATTAATTAGATAAACTTTTTTTATGTATACTTCGGTGTTTTTAATTGTATGTAAATTTGCACATTGCATGTCATGTATATATTATGCTTATTGAAAGTTTTATTTTTAGCCTTTATGGTCTATATTCCTTTAAATTAAACTTTTGGAAGGGGGCTCTGTTGTCATGTGATGTGTTTCTATAATTTGAATGTTCTATAAAAGCCTTGATTTAGAACAGTTGCTTTATCTGAAGACGTTTTAACATTTTTAAAATGAAAGTGCTAATCATGTCTTGCATGTAAATAATAATAATAAAAAAAAAAAAACTTTGTTTGCTCTTATCCTGCTTCCATTGTTTTGTGATTGCATTCTGGTGTATGCATTCCTACCCTTTCACCTGATCCCCAGGGTACTAACAAAAGTCAGGGTGAACAGAGCCAACATAATTCTAGTTGAGACAATACTGGTCTCCCTCCTCCTAACTCTCAGTGAGG